>NC_141611.1:16537652-16817652 GCF_047967505.1 Dipteris shenzhenensis
ATGAAGCGCCTTGTAATAAACCCAACCATCCCGACCATTCACTATTTAACGAGTATCAGTGGGCTGCATAAGTGGATATCATGTGGGCTGCATAAGTGGATATCAGTGGAATAGTTTTTAGTGGGTAGATTGCATCAGTTGGGTATCAGTGCACAGATATCAATGGATGGACAGATTACATGTCATCACGAAGATTGAAGCTTTATGACTAGAGGGCAAATCAATGGATGGACAGATTACATGTCTTCACGAAGATTGAAGTTTTATCACTAGACGACATTTTATATTATTGTAAAGCTTTATTGGCTAATTTTTTTACATTTGTACAAATATTAAGCCTTGTAAAGCCTTCTAGGCTATTTCCCACATTTATTGCCATATGAAGCCTTGTAAAGCCTTTTGGGCTATTTCCCACATTTATTGTATCAAGTGTTGTATATATTGTACTTTACTTGTATGTATCTAAATTCTTTATTATCTTTTCTTGTAGGATTATGGAGCAATCAACTAATGTGGGGGCTATCCTAAATGACTCTGAGATCAGAGAATGGGTCTCTGATGTCACTTTGAATTTGAAAGGAAAGGGATACTGGGGGGGGTCACTGATCATATGTAACCCTATCACATGAGTTCAACAGAAGGATATTTTTTATTTCTAAAATTTACAGAAATAAATATACATAAGGGACTATTTTAAATAGTTTTGGAAAAAATTTACAGATTTGTATAGAAAAGGGGTACATTTTATTAATGAAAAATTTACAGATAAGGGATTTTAGAAATATGCCTTGCACGCACGTGGTATAGAGGGTTTATACATAGTGACCCCCCCGAGAAGGAATATAGCCCCAATGGCTTTAGTAGGTGGACTTGATATCACATGGGCAGAAGAGCTTGGTTTCTTCATCAAAAGGGAAAGAGACTCTTTCTACTTATGTCAAAAAGGGAGTTCAATGGTGTTGAAGATCCATGGGATGCTACTTTCTTCAAAAAAGATATGACTTCAAGCCTTGTAGTAGGCATAATGATAGAGCCAAAAGAGACTTTTATGGATATTTTGACAAAGTGTTCAGATCCTGAAGTTGGCGGTCTTCATTTTGTTGTGTCAAGGAGAGACTCAAAGACCTTTGTGATGCCTCCTCCTCAATCATCAAAGTTTCCAGAGCTGCAAAGTGCATTGGAGGCTCTTTCATATACTTGGGAGCAATTTCCTAGTGTGGTGGCAAAAAGGATGCATGCAAAGATAATGTTTGAGTACTTTCAGGATGCACAATATGCTCCTCATATTCAAGGATCTTCACATGAAGGAGATCAAAAAGCTCAAACTTCGATGCAGGGACAAGAAGAACAGGCACACTGTCACAAACGTGTAGAACATGAGCGCAAACTTCTAGAGCAAGAAATGGTGGATGTAACTAAGGATGATGAAACACAAGCCTTGAGTGCATGGGAATTTAAAAAAATTGAAGAAAATCAAGGTCGATCCACTGCAGTTATGGTAGAAGCTCTTGCTAGCAAACCACGACGTGAAATGCAAAAGGCTAGTACTATAAGAGCCACGGTTCCAAGCAGTAAAAAAAGGCATCGTCCCACTGTAGAGAGAGATAATGTGGATGAAAAATGGTTAAAAGAAGAGAAAGATGAAGAAGACTCAAAACCCGAGGCTGAAGATGATCAAGATGAGCTCACATCAATCAAAAATCTTAATTTGCGTCTTAATGAAGCAGTTACAGATGATGATGTGGGATATATCTGGGGTCAAAGGACATGGTTTGTGAATGCCAAAGATGTGGAAGCTGCAGCTGTCTTTACTAATAGCCGAAGCCTTGATATATCCTATGCACTGCAAATATACGAGGCTTTGAGAGATGGTAAGAAACCTATGGCAAGCAATGTGGTCTTGCACCCAATAATGTTTTGTCCAATCAAAAATAGTTTTTTGGATCAAATAACATTTATAGGGCCTACACATTTCGAGGAAACCTTCAGTCGATTCTTTAAAGACTCTTAAAAATATTCCACATGAACAAGGCGAAGAGGCACAAGGTGAAGATATGCTAAAGGAAGCAAAGAAGGAATTCCTCCTTCATTGCAGATTCCAGCCCATTGATGGTCAACATTGGGCTTATGCTTGTAATCAGATCACAAAGGAAGCAAAGGAGGTCAAAAGACTCACTTCAAAACAATTTGCAAAGATAAGTTCATTCCATTATTATCCTGCAACAGTCAGTATATTCAAGCATGAGATCAAGTATTTGATTGAGTCCGAAAGACTTAATCATTATGTCCATGGAAAGCGTAAGATATCCTCAACAGCAGAGGTCTTACAGAAGGCAAGGGTTATATGGACAACATTTGGTTCTCCAAATCCTGATTTGAAGCGAAAGGTCACAAAAGCAGACGCCGACACACTCACGAACTTCTATACTTCTTTGAGTGCAGTTGTGCCTAGGGGAACTCGAGCGAGAAGAAAGTATGACAAGCCTCAAGGTGGTGAGGGGTAGATATGCGAACTATACTTCTATCATATTTCATCCTGTTGAAGTGTTCAATGAGATGCTTGAAACTTGCATTTCTTGTGAGCGTGGATAGTTGACCCATGAAGCTCCTTTGTTTATCTCCGAAAAGTCAAAGGTAATGGATAAGAAGGAGTTGACGGCAACGATGTGGAGGCCTATTAAGTACTTACCTGACAAGTATGCATCCATGGCAGCACAAAAAATTTTAAAGAAAGAATGGTTTTTTGGAAAAAAAGACAAAGACCACTGCATGGAATAATGCATCAATGTACAGGTGAGGCGTGATGCGCTACATAGTGCCATTAAGTATTTGCTGTCAGAGAAACAAATTCCACTTACTCATTGTAACATTGACTATAATGTGGTGAAGCATATAGCTTCTTTGTCAACACCCAAGGTAAAGCTATGGGCAAACAGGTGGATTAAAAAGGATGAAGATGGGTTAGAAATAGTAACCTCTTATATGAGAAAAGAAATCCCACAACAGGTGGTTGCATATGTGGAAAGATTAATCAGTGAGATAAGGATGCCGACAAATATGCACCAAAGCTTTCAATTCAATGTAGAGGTTACGGCAAAGTCTGGAAAGCTTGTGAACTTCAGGGGAGTCTCAGAAGATGACTTCTTCAAGAATGAGTCAGCATGGGATAAGCCACAACTATTCTTTATCAATGAAGTTTCTAGCGATGATATCCATAACTTCATTGATAGAATAGTATATACCACCATTAGCAAAGTGGCAATTTGCAACATTGTCATTTTTGTTGATAAAAAAGACAAAGAAGCCATGCAGGTTACTCTAGAGTGAGCATATTCATCAGATTTGAAGATCTATAGTGGTGTTTATGCAGCAAAGAGAGGCAAGAGAGAATGTGGCATAGCGATTCAATCTCTTGAATCATTCTTTTTGTGTATGCGGAGTCCCAACCCTGATCACTCCTTACAAAAGAACATAAGAGGGAATTCAAATAATTTGAGATTGATGCTAGAAGAGCAAGATATTCCCAGGTCCATACATTATCAAAAAAACAACTATGGAAGTCCTGCAAAAAGTGGGAGTCTCTTGCTTACCATGATGGAGAATTTGCTTCCGGCAGGTTGGGAGAAGACAATACTTAGCGGTCTGAACTCTCTATTTCTCAACTAAATACAATTTTTTAAATAAGATTTAAATTTAAAGATAATGAATCTAATCTCTTATATTTGTTTACAGGCAATAGAGGGAGAAGAAATGGATGAAGTCAATATGGAGGCACTCCCTTCTACTTCAACAATACAACCACCTCTAAATTTGATTGAAGAATCCCATGAGCACAAGAGCTTTAAAGACACCATGGAAAAGCAGAATGACCGCAAACATAGAATACAAGCTATGACAAAGACCCATTCTGCAAATTTAGCCGCATTGGATAAAATGGAGAGCTCATTTGAAGTTAGGATCATTTTGAAACGAGAACCTCAGTATTTGAGCTTTAATAGAGAGGAGGTTTCAATCCTCTCCAATCCTTTAAAAGAGGTTAATGACAATGTTATCTTGGCCATTCTTAGGTAACGTTTGTTTATTTGTTGCTACTTCAATGAGCTAACATTTGTTTATTTATTTACAATGTAGTTATATATCAGTTTCCTAGTGCAGAATGCAAATCAATTCTATGAGCTAACGTTTGTTTATTTCTTGGTGCAGTGTAGTTATTTCTCAGCTTCCTAGTGCAATGCAGCATCGTGTCTACATGCTCGATGCTCTCCTTTCTTCTATTCTTAGCTCTCCTCAAAAGACTATAGAAGATGTTTGTACGTGGTTAAGCCCTTTGAATTTAGATGGGGTGCGAGTCATCTTTATGCCTTATCATGAGGCGTAAGTATCAACTCTAACCTTATTTTTACTATTTCTTTGGCAAGTTTGTGTAAAACAATAATCAAACAATAATCATTTTTATTCTGGTCGTTTAGCTCACATTGGAGTCTCTGATCGCCTGGGACCTTGAACTCAACCACTTGTGGTTTGTGAATTCAATGGAAGGCTATCATGCCAACTCCCCAATGTAATTATTCTCTTAATATTTTTGATACTTTATTATTTTGTATCTTATGATCATGACATACTAATATATTTAATATGTCATGATGGACAGTGCTGCATATCAGCTAGTATTTGCTGTTAGAACAACCACGGAGCAACAAGACCAAGTAGAATTCAAAAGACATCTGCCAGTGGAGCAAAAAGATGGGCACAGCTGTGGGTGGAGAGTTGCCTACAACTGCATGTTGTTTCTTAGAGAGATTTTTGATTTTGAGTTACCAGTCAAAATGGAATCATATACTGAAGCCGATCTGCTAGCATTTCAAGCTGAGAGTATTCAGCGTCTAATTGCTACCATTGGGAAACAACCTGAAAATATGACTACATTGCAGCATGTATAAAACCTTATCTTTATACTTGTATGCTTGTTCATGCCTTTAATTGGGATGTGTAAATCTCATAACTTTTTCATATTTTCCTCCAAGAAGAGGAGAGACTGAGTCTAATGAAAGCATGCTATCTTTATACTTCTATGATTATTTAAACCTTTATTTTTATTTGGGATGTGTAAAGCTCATAACTTTTTAAAATTTTTCTCCAAGAGGAGGAGAGACTCACTCTAATGAAAGCATGTATGAAACCTTACTTTTTAAATTTTTTCTCCAAGAGGAGGAGAGATTCACTCTAATGAAAGCATGTATGAAACCTTATCTGCTTGTTTAAGCCTTTATTTAGGATGTGTACATCGCATAACTTTTTTATATTTTTATAGTAGAAGGAGGATGTGGAAGACATAGCAAGTGAAGAAGAATACGATGTAGACTACTCTCTCAATAAGATGAGTCATGAAACTATGAATCTATTGGAGCAGATTGGAAGTTCATTCACTGCTATGTTGTTAATTCAACAACAACCTCATTTTTTTGAATTTGTGAAGAAGAGATTTCAATCCTCTTGAATCCTAAGAAAGAGGTTAATGTCAAAGTCATTACAACCATCCTCAGGTTTGATGCAGCCTTTTCCTTGGCTTTATACTTTGCTTATTTTGATTAAACCCAAGAAGCTAATACTTTTTTTTTAAATATAGTAATGTTATAGCAAATTTTCCGCAAAATATACAAAGTGTTTCATATATGCTTGATCCTCATATTTTGGAAGTGCTTAGCAACAAAGAAGAAACCATAGGAGATGTTTGAAAGTGGTTGAAGCACGTTCCTATGAATGATGCACGAGTTATTTTTACAGCATATTATGAGAAGTAAGCATCAAACCCTACTTGTTTTTTCTATTGCATTGCTAGAATTGTCTCAAACACAATAATTATTCTTTATTGATAATGCAGCTCACATTGGAGTCTAGCAGTCGTGGACATCTTTGTGAAGAAGTGCTTCTTCGCCAACTCAATGACATCCGCCGTCCATGGCACTATGTTAGAGTAAGTATAGACTACACTTGTTGTCACTTCTTGACATGTAGATTGATATGCAATGCACATATTCACTGTTGTTATATGTTTTGATGTGCAGATCAGCTCGAAAGTTAGTAGGTGCTATCGACACAGTAATGCGGCAATGTGACTTGGCACAACAAATAGAGTATATAACATGTCAGGTATCACATCAAGAGAATAACCACATCTATAATTGTGGATGGAGGGTGGGCTACAATTGCTTTTTGGTACTTGGTCCAATTTTTGAGATACAAAATGACACAACACTGTCAACATATACAGATTTGCATCTCTATGCATTTATAACATGTACCATTTGAGCAATCATTAAGGGCGACATTATGGACCCTCCCAAAAGGAAAATAGATGATAATGGCTCAGAGGAGTGCGAAATGAATGCCGTCAAAGAGTCAAAGGGGATAGAAGACCTCAACTCTACAAACATGGCTTCATTGGAAGAATTGGGAAGCTCTTTTAATGTTAGGGTTATGATTCAACATAGACCTCAGTATCTTGAATTTGGGGGAGAGGAGATTTCAATCCTCTCTAGAGCTTCAAATGAGGTCAATAACAATGTTATGATGGCCATTCTCAGGTTTGATACAAACTTTTTCTCTGCTTGATAATTCAATATTTTGATTAAATCTAATAAGCTAATATGCATTTATTTGTTGGTGCAGTATAGTTATCTCACGATTTGGTAGAGCCGTACAAAACCGTGTGTATATGTTGGATTCCCTCCTTTCTCCTATACTTAGCGATAGCAGAAAGACGATAGCCGATGTTTGTAAATGGTTATAGCCTTTACATTTACATGGTGTGCGAGTCCTATTTATGGCATATCAGGAGATTTAAGTATCATGGCAACCTTTATTTTCATCTTATACTGGCAACATTGTCTTAAATAATAATGGTTCTTAATTATTCGTGTAGGGAACATTGGAGTCTGGTGGTTTGGGACCTTGAAGACAACTATTGTTGGTTTGTTAACTCGATTGTAGGCTTCCATGGCTCAGTGCAAACGTAAGTATTCTATTAATCTGTTGTTACTTCTATATTATGTACCTTATGTAATAGACATACTAAGTTTTTTTAATATGTCATGATGAGCAGGTCGATTGAGAAGTTGGTATCTGCTATCAGAGAAATAGGACAGTACAAAGACTCGGTAGACTTCCAAAACCATTTAGTAGTAGAGCAGGAAGATGGGCATAGAGTTGCCTACAATTGCATGTTGATTTTCAAAGAAATTTTCTCACTTAAGCCACAGATCTCATCGGAAGACTCTTTGGAGCTTAAATATTCAGAGGAGGATATACAATTGTTTAGGGCTAAAATCATTTGAGACCTAATTGCTGCCATCAGAATACAACGTGCAACTAAAGCAATATTAGAGCTTGCATTTAAGGAAGAGGAGACTGAGTCTACTGTGAAAGCACTGCACACTACAGAAGAAGTAGAGACTCAGTGTACACCTACAGCACCACAGCCTCGATTGGAAGCATCAGAAGAGTTGCCACAGCCTCCGCTTGCATTTAAGGAAGAGGATACTGAGTCTACTCCAAAAGCACTACATACTATAGAAGAAGTAGAGACTGAGTGTACATCTAGAGCACCATAGCCTCCATTGGAAGCATCAAAAGAGTTGCGACAGTCTCCACTAGAAGCATCAGAAGAGTTGTGATGCATGTATGATGTTGTGTTTGTAGTTTTTGTTGATTATACACCAATTTGTGACTTAGTACTCAAGTGGCATTTACTGATGATATCTATATAATTATTTCATGCACACAATTTCTCGGGGGGGTCACTATGTATAAACCCTCTATATCACGTGCGTTCAAGACCTATATTTAAAATCCCTTATCTGTAAATTTTTTCATTAATAAAATGTACCCCTTTTCTATACAAATCTGTAAATTTTTTCCAAAAGCATTTTAAATAGTCCCTTATGTATATTTATTTCTGTAAATTTTAGGAATAAAAAATATCCTTCTGTTGAACTCACATGATAGGGTTACATATGATGAGTGACCCCCCCGAGCACAATTTTATGATATGAATGTGTGATGATGTGATTATTTGGAAATATAACCTTGTGTGATGAGAATTTTGATATGAATATGTGATGATGTAATATTTGTAATATATTTCACTCGCAAGTATCAATTCCCAATGCTCCACTCACTTAAAGTACAGCATTCCCAATGCTCTGCAAAATTTTATTCACTTGGACAGTCTCCACTCACTAAAAGTAGAGCATTCCCAATGCTTCTCTCACTTTATTCCAACCCTTATCCTTATCATAGCGAACAGATCGTGCCTTAGTGCACTTGTATTCTTCCATCCTAGTCCTTCCACAAACGCTCTCTTATTTCTTACATCCTAGTCCTTCTGATTAACTTGTATTCGTCTTTCACTTTACATCTTCTCTCACTTTCTATCCCTTCAAGACACTCTCTTATTTCTTACATCTTATGTCTTTCCTCACTTTCTATCGCTCTCTCTCTCTCTCACTTGTAATATATTTCACTCGCAAGTATCAATTCCCAATGCTCCACTCACTTAAAGTACAACATTCCCAATGCTCTGAAAAATTTTATTCAGTTGGACAGTCTCCACTCACTTAAAGTAGAGCATTACCAATGCTTCTCTCACTTTATTCCAACCCTTATCCTTATCATAGTGAACACATCGTGCCTTAGTGCACTTGTATTCTTCCATGCTAGTCCTTCCACAAACACTCTCTTATTTCTTACATCCTAGTCCTTCTCAGTAACTTGTATTCTTCTATCCTAGTCCTTCCACAAACACTCTCTTCTTTCATCCATCCTAGTAACTTGTATTCTTCTATCCTAGTTCTTCCACAAACACTTTCTTCTTTCATTAACTTGTATTATTCCATCCTAGTCCTTCCACAAACACTCTCTTCTTTCTTCCATCGTAGTCCATCTCCCTTTCTTTATCATCTCCCCACCCATGGATGTCCTTGCCATTGTCGAAGACGTGGAGTTCAGAATTAACAGTCTCAAAGAATGGATTGGTGACCAAGGAGCACAGAGAGAGGCCAGAATTTGACAAGGTTCTCCTTTGACAGACATGGACAGAGAGGAATGTGATGCACAAAGGCACGCAGAGAGGGAGGAGACTCTCAAGATAGTAGAGAGTGAAAGACTTTTAAGACGTATGATAAAAGCACGACAAGATCTCTTAGACTTCTTAAGTAACCTTTGTTATCGCAGCCCTCATCATGGGCGATTTGATGTGGATGCTGAGAGAACAATAAGAGCCTCACAGAGAAATTATAAAGAAACAATTTGTGACTGCTTAAATTACTTCTTTGCATGTAATTATGTTGAGGATACAACTATGGAGGCAGTGAAAGATTGGGTTATTGAGAAGATAAGAGAGACCAATGATGAGATCTTCTAGACTTTGGGTGATTAAGAAGATAAGAGAGACCAAGATGAGATCTTCTAGGAGCTAATGTATTAAGGTGTTTTTTGACACCATATGGCTTTGAGTTATATGATCTACTTCTTGTACAAATGTGATGTGCTCTTTTTGAAATATACTCTAGTTTTAATAACATGTCACGCCATTTTTTCTAATTTGATTTTTTAAAATCTTACTTTTTGTCTCTTTTAACAATGTGATGTCCTCTATTTTTAATGTACTCTAGTTTTAATAACATCCCACGTCATTTTTTCTAATTTGATTTTTTAAAATCTTCCTTTTTGACTCAATGTTTTGTTTTATAAGAGCCTCTTTTTTTTAAATGTTTTATCCAAAATTATCTCACAAAATGAATTTGGACAGTGCACGAGTCCAAAATTAATGAAATAGGTGTTGCATCTGACTCATGTGCATATACTATGCATCCCATATGAGAAAATTTGGCCCAAAAGAAAATGTCAACCTGCAATGATAAAACATTGGCAAACCCAATGCCAATAAGAGCCAAATGCCTCAAGCATAAACACCATCCATGGTCATAAGCATCAATAATGTCTCATCCAAGAGAGCATAGCCCTATCAGTGCATCAACTACAATGTGTCAAGTTGTCCCTCATCATAAAATAGCATCTGTGTGCTAAACGTCCATCAATAAAGCATCCCACAAGGCAATCTGGGCCTATCAGTGCATCCAAATGGCCTGTAAAGCATCTACTGCAACCCAGTGCAAACCATGCATGAGCGCACATAGCTTAGACTGCAACTAGAGTAATCTACATAAGGTATATCCAAAATAATCATGGCCCCATGGCAATGACCGCCAGTGAAAATAGAACCGGGGATGCCTCAAAACATGGGTGTCATTGCATAATCAATCTCAGCAAGAAATTTTGCAAATATCTCCCTTTTGCACAACTCGAAAATCCCAACCAATGAATGGGAAATGGGGAATCAACCCTTGCAATTAACCTGTAATCAAGAAATCAAAGGTTTGAACCTTTGAATGGATTTTTGACAAAGAAACGGACGATTCGGCATCTCATAGAGATGAAACTTTTTGAAATATCCATGAATTATTGCAAGAGCTGATAGGGAGGAGATTTGGGCCTCCGAAACGCAATGGAATAGATGGCTTTAGAAACCGTGGTCCTAATCACTGGATCCAACACAGAGACCAAAAAACGTTTTTCCAAACAGACCTATTTGTAAACACCATCGGAGTGCAAGTGATGAGCAACATAGAAGTTTTATGACCTTTTGAGTCCACCAGAACTGACAGATCTATGAATGGTTGCTTCAAACTTGAGCTCCAACACACTTATTGTGTGGATTGGATATGCATTGCATGGTTGATTGAGCATTAAAGACCGTTTTTGCCTTAGTGTCAAGCACATTTGTAAAAAAACACGGTCCTAGGTGTGTTATCAGATCAAGTACTTATCTAACCGACATGCCACTTTTCATGCAACTCAATAACACCTAGGTTGAGGTGGGTGCAAAGTATTATTCCCATCGGATGTACTTTGCATGGTATATCATGTATTAAACTCCATTTGTGCCTTAATGTCATGCACAACCATAAAAAAACACGCTTTTAGGTGTGTTATCTGACCACTACTTATCAGATGGGTGTAGCACTTTGCATGCAATGCAATACCACAATTGTTGAGGCTCATGCAAAGTATTGTGCCCATTGGATATGCTTTGCATTGTCGATCAAGCATTAAACACCGTTTTGGCCTTAGTCTCATGCACAACCATCAAAAAACTTGGTCCTAGATGTGTTATTTGACTAAGTACTTATGGGATGGGCATGCCACTTTGCATGTAAGTCAATAACACCTAGGTTGAGATGTGTGCAAAGTATTGTGACGATTGGATTTGCGTTGCATTGTCGATCAAGCATAAAACAACATTTTTGCCTTAGTGTATTGGACAACTAATAAAAAACATGGTCCTAGGTGTGATATTCAAAAAAGTACTTGTCGGATGGGGGAGCCACTTTGTAAGAAAGTCAATTTCAACTAGGTTGATGTGCATGCATAGTATTGTGTCTATCAGTTATGCTTTGCATGGGGGATCACACATTATACACCATTTCCCCCCTACTGTTATGCACATCCGTCAAAGAACACACTCTTAGGTGTATTATCATACCAAGTACTTATTGAATGGGTGTTCCGCTTTGCATGGAACACCATACCACTGCTTCTGAGGCACTTGCAAAGTATTTTGCCCATCGGATATGCTTTGCATGGTAGATTGAGTATTAAATGGCGTTTTTGCCTTGGTGTCATGTAGAACCGTCAAAAAACACGATCTTAGGTGTGTTTTTCAAACAAGTACTTATCGGATGGGGATGCCACTTTGCACACAAGTCAATACTGCCTAGGTTGAGGAACAAGCAAAGTCTTGTGTCCATTGGATATGCTTTGCATAGTCGATTGCAAATTATACACCGTTTGTTCCTAGTGTTATGCACAATCATCATAAAATACATTTGTAGGTCTGTTATCCGAACAAGTACTTATGGGATGGGTGCACCAATTTGTATGCAAGTCAATACAACCTAGGTTGAGGCGTGTACAAAGTTTTGTGTCCATCAGAGAAATCTAGATGTGACAATATTAGCAAATTCTCGGTATGTGTATATGTGGGTGTGTGTGGCAAACAATTTTGATACAACAAAGTAAACACCTAGTGCACAAATTATGCACTTCATACCTTAAGTATTGTGTCAAAATAAAAGCTGAAATAAGCTTGTTGATGAGGATAAATACACCCTTGTAAATAGACCCTTGAATAAAAGCACAGTTATTGTATGACCACGATAGGATCGCTTTGACACCTGTGATTTTGCCCACATGTAAGTTTGCAAATAGTATAAAAAATCGTATAATAATATATTAATAGTTTGCAAATGTGTATAGCAAGTGAGTAATGGGAAGTGGAAGTGGGAGTGAGGAGGGAGGAGTGGAATGGGAGAGGGGAGGTAATAGGGGTGTATGATAATAAGTATAAAAAATAGTATAATAATATATTAATTGTTTGCAAATGGCAAGTGGAAGTGAGAGTGGGGAGGGAGGAATGTAATGCGAGAGGGGGAGGTAATAGGGGAGTAGGATAATAAGGGAGTGAAATGAGTGAGGGGAGTTGATAGGGGATGAAAAAGAGGAGGGTGAGATGGGGAAATATGGGATTTTGGGAAATGGGAGGAGTATGGGACGTGGTGGAAATGTAGGATGGGAGTGGTGGCAATGGGGGAGGAAGAAGAAATGGATGGGGGGAGGGCCAATGGAAGATTGGGATGAGGGATGGGGGTCCAATGGGAGAGGGGGAGTAATGGGAGCCAATGGGAGAGGGGAGGAATGGAAAGCCAATAGGATAGAGGGGAGGAATGGAAAGCCAATAGGAGAGGAGGAGGAAAACCTTGTTTTTCTTATATATAGTTTTCATCCTTCATTCATTCTCCCCTCATTTCATTCATTGAAGCAAGAAAGCAAGGATGAGCAAGAAAGCAAGGAAGGAAGAGCAAAGTTACAAACTTTTTCCAAGTACTTGTAAATTTTTTTGATTAATTCTTTATCTAAGTTTTGTAGATTTGTTTTTTTTTAATTTGAAGAGAGAGAGAGAAAGAAAGAGAGAGAGGAACTAGAGAGAGAGAATGTTTAGAGAGAAGGAGAGGAGCCTTGGGGGCCGCGGCCTCCAGGAGGAAGAGGGAAGTGGAGGGGAGAGAGAGAGGGAGGAAAGGAGGGAGGGAGGGAGGAGCGACGGAAGAGGGGAGGGAGCGAGGGAGCGGCAGAAGACGGAGGGAGGGAGGGAGTGGCGGAAGAGGGGAGGGAGCGACGGAAGAGGGAGCGAGGAGCAGTGGAAGAGGCAGAGGTAGGGAGGCAAGAGCGATGGAAGAGGGGAGAAAGCGGGGGTAGGGGGAGGCAGCGGGAGGGGGGAGCAGGGGTAGGGAGGTAGGAGGGGGGAGCGGGGTTAGGGGGCAGCAGGGTAGGGGGAGGCGGGAGGGGGGAGTGGGGGTAGGGAGGCGGGAGGGGGGAGGCGGGGTAGGGGGCGGCGGAGTAGGGAGTGAGGGTAGGGAGGCAAGAAGGGGGAGCGGGAGTAGGGGGCGGAAGGGTAGGGGGAGGTGGGAGGGGGGAGCAGGGGTAGGGAGGCAGGAAGGGGGGGGAGGCGGGGTAGGGGGCGACGAGGTAGGGAGCGGGGGTAGGGGGAGGTGGGAGGGGGGAGGTAGGGTAGGGGTGGTAGGGTAGGGAGCAAGGGTAGGGGGAGGCAGGAGCGGGGAGCAGGGGTAGGGGGCGACAGGGTAGGGGACGGGGTAGGGGGAGGTGGGAGAGGGGGAGGCGGGGTAGGGGGCGACGGGGTAGGGAGCGGGGGTAGGGGGAGGCAAGAGGGGGGAGTGGGGGTAGGGGGTGACAGGGTAGGGGGAGGTAGGAGGGGGGAGCAGGGGTAGCGAGGCAGGAGGGGGGGCAGGGTAGGGGGCGGTGGGGTAGGGGGAGTGGGGGTAGGGAGGCGGGAGGGGGGAGCGGGGGTAGGGGGAGGCGAGAGGGGGGAGGTGGGGTAGGGAGAGGCAGCGGGAGGGTGAGGGGGCGGCGGGAGGAGTGAGGGGAGGGAGGGGAGGGAGAGAGAGAGAGAGAGAGAGAGAGAGAGAGATCACGAGAGAGAGAGAGGGTGGGTTCCTGGCAGCCACGGCCCCCAGGGAGTGGAGCGAGAGAGAGAGAGAGAGAGAGAGAGAGAGAGAGAGAGAGAGAGAGGGGGGGGGGTCTTGGCGGCCACGGCCCCTAGGGTGAGAGGGAGGGGAGGGAGGGGAGGGAGAGAGAGAGAGGAGAGAGGGGAGGGAGAGAGAGAGCGAGAAAGAGAGGGGGGTCTTGGTGGCCATGGCCCCCAGGGTGAGAGGGAGGGGAGGGAGGGGAGGGAGAGAGAGAGAGAGGGGGGGTCCTGGCGGCCGCAGCCCCCAAGGTGAGAGGGAGGGGAGGGAGGGGAGGGAGGGAGAGAGAGAGAGGAGGGAGGGGAGGGAGAGAGACAGTGAGAGTGAAAGAGAGAGAGAGAGAGAGAGAGAGGGGGGGTCCTGGCGGCCGCAGCCCCCAGGGTGAGAGGGAGGGGAGGGAGGGGAGGGAGAGAGAGAGAGGGGGGGTCCTGGCAGCCACGGCCCCCAGGGTGAGAGGGAGGGGAGGGAGGGGAGGGAGAGAGAGAGAGGAGGGAGGGGAGGGAGAGAGAGAGCGAGAGAGAGAGAGAGGAGAGAGAGAGGAGGGTGAGAGGAGTGAGGAGAGGGAGGGGAGGGAGGGAGGGAGGGAGGGAGGGAGAGAGAGAGAGAGAGAGAGAGAGAGAGAGAGAGAGAGAGAGAGAGAGAGAGAGGTCCTGGTAACCACGGCCCCAGGGTGAGAGGAGTGAGGAAAAGGGAGGGGAGAGAGAGAGAGGAGTGAGGGGAGGGAGGGGAGGGAGAGAGAGAGAGAGAGAGAGAGAGGAAAAGGGAGGGGAGAGAGAGAGAGGAGTGAGAGGAGGGAGGGGAGGGAGAGAGAGAGAGAGAGAGAGAGAGAGAGAGAGAGAGAGAGAGCGACCGCGGCCCCCAAGGTGAGAGGAGTGAGGAAAGGGAGAGGAGAGAGAGAGAATGAGGGGAGGGAGAGAGAAAGAAGGGGGAGGCGACGTAGAGAGGGAGGGCAAAGAGAGAGAGGAGTGAGGGGAGGGAGGGGAGGGAGAGAGAGAGAGAGCGAGAGAGAGAGAGAGGGGGGTTCTGACGGCTATGGCCCCTAGGGTGAGAGGAGTGAGGAAAAGGGAGGGGAGAGAGAGAGAGGAGTGAGGGGAGGGAGGGGAGGGAGAGAGAGAGAGAGAGAGAGAGAGAGAGAGAGGAGGGGAGGGGAGGAGAGAGAGAGAAGGAAGAGAGAGAGAGAGGACTCCTGGGGGCCGCGGCCCCCAAGGATGAGAGGAGAGTGAGAGGAGTAAGGGAGGGAGAGGAGTGAGGGACGGAGAGGGGTGAGAAGACGTGATGGAGAGGGAAACACTAGTAGAGAGAGAAGAGAGATGAGAAGACTTTAGGGAGAGGGGAAGGTAAGCGATTAGAGAGGAAGGTTGGGAAGGTATGCGAGTAGAGGGAGAGAGGTCGAATTCTTACAACTAAGAGTAGAATGACCACGAGCAAGAGCGCCAAATAAGATTTGACGTACAAGAAGAATGAAGAGGGATGTACGAGAAGAAAGTATCAAGAAGAATGTTGAACACAAATTTGAATTCAAAAGGGATGTACGAGAAGAAAGTATCAAGAAGAATGTTGAACACAAATTTGAATTCAAATTTATCTAGAAGAATGAATTCAAATTTCCCTCTCTTTTTTTAAAATTCAAATTTATTTGTGAGTGGGAGGCGTGGGCTAGTTTTTCTTATATATACTCTTCTTTTTATTCATTCATTCTCATTCTCTCCTCATTTCGTTGAAGCAACCAAGACCAGAAGAGAAAGGATAAGCGGAGCCTTACTTTTTCCACTTTTTCCAGGTACTTGCAATTCTTTTTCTTTACTCGCAATTCTACAATTCATCTTGTAATTCTTTTTCTTTACTTACAATTCTTTTTCAATTAGTTTCTTGTTAAAGTTTTTGAGTTCTATTTCAATTAATTTCTTATTGAAATTTGTGTTCTAAATTTGAAAAGAGAGATAGAGAGAAAGAGAGAGAGAGAGTGTGAGAGAGAGAGCAGTTGATTAAGAGAGAAAAGAAAGGAGGGAGAGAAAGTAGGAGAGAGAGAGAGAGAGAGAGAGAGAGAGAGAGAGAGAGAGAGAGAGAGAAGAGAGAGAGAGAGAGAGAGAGAGAGAGAGAGAGAGAGAGAGAAGAGAAGAGAGGGGGAGAGATTAAGAGAGAGAAAAGGGGCAAAGAGTAAAAGAGAGAAAATGAAAACTCCTAGCGGCTGTGGCATTACAGTTCTTTTTAAATTAGTTTCTTATTTGAGTTTTTGAGTTCTATTTCAATTAGTTTCTTATTGAAATTTGAGTTTGTAAATTTGAAAAGAGAGAAAGCGAGAGAGAGAGAGAGAGAGAGAGAGAAGAGGAGAGGGGAGGTAGAGAAGGAGAGAGAGGGAGGGAGATTAGGAGAGAGGGAGGGAGAGAGAGAGAGAGAAAGAGAGAGAAAGAAAGAAAGAAAGAAAGAAAGAGGAGGGAGAGAGAGCAATTAAGAGAGAGATGAGGGGAGGAAGAGAGAGTGAAAGAGAGTAGGGAGAGAGAGAGATGAAGAGATAGAAGAGGGAGGAGGGTGAGAAAGAGAGAGAATGAAAAGCCTTGCCACCAGAGGAGAGAGTAGAGAGTAGGGAGGGAGCTAGAGAGTAGAGAGTAGAGAGTAGGGAGGGAGCTCCTGAGGAGGGGAGAGAGAGAGAGAGAGAGAGAGAGAGAGAGAGAGAGAGAGAATGAGAAATGAGAGAGAGAGAATGAGAAATGAGAGAGAAGAGTAGGGAGGGAAAGAAAGAGAGAAAGGAGAGAGGGAGAGATTCAGAGAGAGAAGAGGGGCTCCTTAAATGAGAGAGAAGAGTAGGGAGGGAAAGAAAGAGAGAGAGGAGAGAGCGAGAGAGAGATTAAGAGAGAGAAGAGGGCCTCCTGGCAGCCATGGCTGCTAGAGGGAGGGAGAGAGAGAGAGAGAGAAAAAAATGAGAGAGAAGAGAGGAGGGAGACTGAGGGAGAGAGAAAGGGAGAGAGAGAGAAAGAGAGAGAGTGAGAGAGAGGGAGAGAGAGAGAAAGAGAGAGAGGGAGAGAGAGGGAGAGAGAGAGAAGTTTAAGAGAATGAAACTTCTAGCAGAGAGGAGAGAGGGAAAGAGAGAAATTGAGAGAGAGAAGAGGAACTCTTGGCAGCCGTGGCCGCCAAAGGGAGAGAGAGAATGAGAAATGAGAGAGAAGAGTAGGGAGGGAGGGAAAGAGAGAGAGGGAGAGAGACAAGAGATTCAGAGAGAGAAGAGGGGCTCCTTAAATGAGAGAGAAGAGTAGGGAGGGAAAGAAAGAGAGAGAGGAGAGAGGGAGACAGAGATTAAGAGAGAGAAGAGGGTCTCCTGGCGACCGTGGCTGCTAGAGGGAGGGAGAGAGTAGGGAGGGAGAGGGAGAGAGAGAGAGAAGAGAGGAGGGAGACTGAGGGAGAGAGAAAGAGAGAGAGAGAGAGAGAGGGAGAGAGAGAGAAAGAGAGAGAGGGAGAGAGAGAGAATGAAACTTCTGGCGGCCGTGGCTGCCAGAGGGAGGGAGAGAGTAGCGAGGGAGGGGGAGAGAGAGAGAGAGAGAGAGAGAGAGAGAGAGAGAGAGAGAGAGCAAGAGAGAGAGAGAGAGAGAGAGAGAGAGAGAGAGAGAAAGAGAAATGAGAGAGAAGAGTGGAGGGAGACTTAGGGAGAGAGAGAGGAAGAGAGAGAGAAAGAGAGAGAGGGAGAGAGAGAGAATGAAACTTCTAGCGACCATGGCCACCAAGAGAGGGAGGTAGAGAGAGAGAGAGAGAGAGAGAGAGAGAGAGAGAGAGAGAGAGAGAGAATGAGACTTCTGGTGGCCATGGCTGCCAAGGGAGGGAGGGAGGGAGAGAGAGAGAGAGAATGAAAAATGAGAGAGAAGAGGGGAGGGAGAGAAAGAGAGATTAAGAGTGAGAAGAGGGACAGAGGAGAGAGAGAAAGGGAGAGAGGGAGGGAGGGAGGGAGGAAGGGAGGGAGAGATTAAGAGAGAGAATTCAAAGAGAGAGAGAGAGAGACATAGAGAGGGAAAGAATGACAAATCCTAGCGGCCAAGAGGATAGAGGGACGGAGGTAGAGAGGGTAAGAGAGAGAGAGAGAGAGATGAAGAGAGAGAATGATAAATCCTAGGTAGAGAGAGAAGAGGAGAGAGAGAGAGAAGTAGAAGTAGAAGTAGAATTTATTAGCATCCTGGGGGGCCCAAAAATGACCCATGGTAGAGAGAGAGAGAGAGAGAGAGAGAGAGAGAATTACAAATCCTAGAGAGAGATCAAGAGAGAGAATAATAAATCTCTAGAGAGAGAGGTGGAGAGAGAGAGAGAAATAATTACAAATCCTAGGGAGAGAGAAAGAGAGATGAAGAGAGAGAATGCTAAATCCTAGCGGCCATGGGAGGGAGAGAAAGAGAGACTTGAGGTAAACTAAGAGAGAGAATGAGTGGGATGAGGAGAGAGAGGAAAAGACATAAGAGTTGTCAGAGAGAGAGAGAGATTAAGAGAGAGAATGAGGTGTCTTGACTATGGCTACAGAGAGAATTAGGAGTCGAGAGAGAGAGAGAGAAAGTTCACAGGAAAGAGAGAAAGTTTTATATATTTACATGTTTTATATTATACTTTTAAAAAATTATAAAAGAGTGAATTTATGGTTTGTTTTGAAGGTGAGGTAATATTTATATATATATTCATCTTTTAAATTGAAAAATGTTAACTTTTCTTTAGATACTTGCTCTTCATTTCTCTCACATGCAGGTTTAGCCTCTACATCAAAACCCCTTCTTTTGCATATCTAAGCCTCTTAAACCCCAGCACATTAAAATAAACACAAAAAAAGAAATTATTTATTGCTTTTCTTTGCTTCGATGTTTGGTTTAGCATAGATTAGATTGCCTTAGAGGAGAGACAATTCTCCAAGTTGCCAATCAAATCCATGCTCAAATTTTTCTAACTAGTTCTGAATCGTTGTCAGTCCCTTCGCTCACATGAGGTTTCACACTCATAACATGCTATTAAATAAGACCTTTTACCATTTACCAAGAAGTTTATCAGTGGGCAGATTGCATGAGCAGATAGCAGATCAGTGGATGGATTACATATATCAGTGGACAAATTATATGTCATGGGGCATATTGGAGCTTAATGATTATAGTGGTCATTTTATTTCATTGTAAATCTTTATTGGTTATTTTTATTGCATTTGTACAAATATTTAAGCTCATTTATTGTCATAAAAAACCTTGTAAAGCCTTCTAGGCTATTGTTCACATTTATTGCCATATGAAGCACCTTGTAATAAACCCGACCATTATCTATTTAACAAGTATCAGTGGATTGCATAAGTGGATATCAGTGGAACAATTTTTAATGGGTAGATTGCATCAGTTGGGTATCAGTGCGCAGATATCAATGGATGGACAGATTACATGTCATCATGAAGATTGAAGCTTTATCACTAGAGGGCATTTTATTTCATTGTAAAGCTTTATTAGCTAATTTTCTTACATTTGTACAAATATTTAAACCTTGTAAAGCCTTCTAGGGTATTTCCCACATTTATTGCTATAAAATACTTTGTAAAGCCCTCTCCGCTATTGGTCACATTTATTGCCATATGAAGCCTTGTAAAGCCTTTTGGGCTATTTCCCACATTTATTGTATCAAGCATTGTATATTGTACTTTACTTGTATGTATCTAAATTCTTCATTATCTTTTCTTGTAGGATTATGGAGCAATCAACTAATGTGGGGGCTAGCCTAAATGACTCTGAGATTAGAGCATGGGTCTCTGATGTCACTTTGAATTTTAAAGGAAAGGAATATAGCCCCAACGGCTTTGGTAGGTGGACTCGATATCACATGGGCAGAAGAGCATCGTTTTGAAACAAGAACCTCAGTATTTGAGCTTTGATAGAGAGGAGGTTTCAATCCTTTAAAAGAGGTTAATGACAATGTTATCCTAGCTATTCTCAGGTAACATTTATTTATTTGTTGCTACTTCAATGAGCTAACATTTGTTTATTTGTTCACAGTGTAGTTATATCTCAGTTTCCTAGTGCAGAATGCAAATCAATTCTATGTGCTAACATTTGTTTATTTCTTGGTGTAGTGTAGTTATTTCTCAGCTTCCTAGTGCAGTGCAGAATTGTGTCTACATGCACGATGCTCTCCTTTCTTTTATTCTTAGCTCTCCTCAAAAGACTATAGAAGGTGTTTGTACCTGGTTAAGCCCCTTGAATTTAGATGGGGTGCGAGTCATCTTTATGCCTTATCATAAGGAGTAAGTATTAACTCCAACCTTATTTTTACTATTTCTTTGGCAAGTTTGTGTAAAACAATAATCATTTTTAATCTGGTCACGTAGCTCACATTGGAGTCTGATCACTTGGGACCTTGAAGTCAACCATTTGTGGTTTGTGAATTCAATGGAAGGCTATCATGCCAACTCCCCAAGGTAATTATTCTCTTAATATTTTTGTTACTTTCTTATTTTGCATCTTATGATCATGACATATTAATATATTTCATATCTCATGATGGACAGTGCTGCATATCGGTTAGTATCTAATGTTAGAACAACTAGGGAGCAACAAGACCAAGTAGAATTCAAACAACGTCTACCAGTGGAGCAAAAAGATGGGCATAGATGTGGGTGGAGAGTTGCCTACAACTGCATGTTGTTTCTTAGAGAGATTTTTGATTTGGAGTTACCAGTCAAAATGGAATCATATACAGAAGCCGATCTACTAGTGTTTTGGGCTGAGAGTATTCAGTGTCTCATTGCTACCATTAGGAAACAACTTGAAAATATGACTACATTGCAGCATGTATAAAATCTTATCTTTATACTCGTATGCTTGTTCAAGCCTTTAATTAGGATGTGTAAATCTCATAACTTTTTTATATTTTACTCCAAGAGGCGAAGAGACTGAGTCTAATGAAAGCATGCTATCTTTATACTTCTATGATTATTTAAACCTTTATTTTTATTTGGGATGTGTAAATCTCATAACTTTTAAAATTTTTCCTCCAAGAGGAGGAGAGACTCACTCTAATGAAAGCATGTATGAAACCTTACTTTTTAAATTTTTTCTCCAAGAGGAGGAGAGTCTCACTCTAATGAAAGCATGTATGAAACCTTGTCTGTATACTTCTATGTAGTGTTATGGATAAGATTGTCTAAGGAAAAAGGCATTAATATGTATGTGTGTTTGTATATGTGGCAATAGTATAATAAAATATGGTGTGCATAGGGCCCAAGGTTGAGGTGGCAGGGCATGACCATGTGCCACCCTTCCATGTAAGAGGACCCATAAGGTGTGTTGTACATAATCCATGATAGTAATATTATAAAATGCAAGGTGGCATGGCTCCTCCATGTGCCACCCCTCCACCTAGGATGCATTAAGTGAGATATGGCTCAAAGTCCATGGGAGAAGCAATATAAAATGGGTGGAGATGGATATTATATTGAGTTATTCCCTCCATATGGGATAGGCCCATGTGGGGGAGGTATAGAAGGACAAAGAGAGCTAGTTAAATAATGGGGAAAGCAGGATGAGGTGGCAAGATTCCTTGTGCCAACCCTCCACTTGTCCTCCTAGAGGTTTGAACATATTATAAAATTGGAAAGAGACCAAGGGAGTATCATAGACTTGAGATATGGGGCTTGATTTATGTGGAAAATTGAGGCAAAGGGTTGTCGCACACAATTGAGAGTGCGTACCCACCTAGTCCACATGGGAGACTTTTCCACACACACCATGCATGTGGGAGGATACATTAATGTGGAGAGACCCCCTCTTTTGGCTATAAAAGGAAGGGGCTATTCCTTGATGAGACACGCTCATTCTTGTAAAGCCACCTAGCTAGTATTTTGATATTTCCCTCTCATCCCTTCTTTCCAATAAAGTATGGATCACTTCCCTTGATGTCTACATCTCAACATTCCTCTTCCTATCATGTACACGCTTCTCTTCCCCCTCTCCCTTTTCCCCTTGTGTCATAGTCTCCCTTTTCCTTCCCTCCATTTCTAATTCCTTTTTCGCCCCTATGACATTCCTTTGCCCTCATGATCTCCTCTTCTCTATGGCCTTTGAGCATCGCCATACTTAGCCTCTAGCCTCTGGTCTCGATTACTTTTCCAGCTAAAGGTTTTGGTGTGGCTGCTGGGATACGAATCTCCATAGCTGGTGGCGAATCTTCTATTCGTACGGGTTACATCAACAAAACTATACCATCTGTGCTCTTTTTAAGCTACTGCGCATGCATTCGATTCGTGCGTCTCCTGCGCGACAGTTCTCTGGACTGTTGCGACTTTTGGTTGCGGACAGTTTTCTGCGCTTCAGTTCTCTGGACTGCCGTGACTTCTGGTTGCGGACAGTTTTCTGCGCGATAGTTCTCTGGACTGCTCTGGTCGCGGACTGTTTCCTGAGCCCCTGCAAAAGAGTAACAGCAGATCCCGTGCCCCCCCTATCTCTTCTCTTCTTCTCTTTCTCTTTCTCTTTCTCTTCTCCTTCTCCTCTCCTCTCCTCTCTTTTTATTAAAGAGTAGGATTTGAACCCAAAACCTTGCTTTCCCCACGCATGAGCTCTACCACTAAGCTATGGATAAAATTGTCTAAGGAAAAAGGCATTAATATGTATGTATGTGTTATGGATAAGATTGTCTAAGGAAAAAGGCATTAATATGTATGTGTGTTTGTATA
This sequence comes from Dipteris shenzhenensis, assembly GCF_047967505.1. NCBI lineage: Eukaryota > Viridiplantae > Streptophyta > Polypodiopsida > Gleicheniales > Dipteridaceae > Dipteris > Dipteris shenzhenensis. The sequence goes on from NC_141611.1 coordinate 16,560,477, forward strand.
TGTGGCAATAGTATAATAAAATATGGTGTGCATAGGGCCCAAGGTTGAGGTGGCAGGGCATGACCATGTGCCACCCTTCCATGTAAGAGGACCCATAAGGTGTGTTGTACATAATCCATGATAGTAATATTATAAAATGCAAGGTGGCATGGCTCCTCCATGTGCCACCCCTCCACCTAGGATGCATTAAGTGAGATATGGCTCAAAGTCCATGGGAGAAGCAATATAAAATGGGTGGAGATGGATATTATATTGAGTTATTCCCTCCATATGGGATAGGCCCATGTGGGGGAGGTATAGAAGGACAAAGAGAGCTAGTTAAATAATGGGGAAAGTAGGATGAGGTGGCAAGATTCCTTGTGCCAACCCTCCACTTGTCCTCCTAGAGGTTTGAACATATTATAAAATTGGAAAGAGACCAAGGGAGTATCATAGACTTGAGATATGGGGCTTGATTTATGTGGAAAATTGAGGCAAAGGGTTGTCGCACACAATTGAGAGTGCGTACCCACCTAGCCCACATGGGAGACTTTTCCACACACACCATGCATGTGGGAGGATACATTAATGTGGAGAGACCCCCTCTTTTGGCTATAAAAGGAAGGGGCTATTCCTTGATGAGACACGCTCATTCTTGTAAAGCCACCTAGCTAGTATTTTGATATTTCCCTCTCATCCCTTCTTTCCAATAAAGTATGGATCACTTCCCTTGATGTCTACATCTCAACATTCCTCTTCCTATCATGTACACGCTTCTCTTCCCCCTCTCCCTTTCCCCCTTGTGTCATAGTCTCCCTTTTCCTTCCCTCCATTTCTAATTCCTTTTTCACCCCTATGACATTCCTTCGCCCTCATGATCTCCTCTTCTCTATGGCCTTTGAGCGTCGCCATACTTAGCCTCTAGCCTCTGGTCTCGATTACTTTTTCAGCCCTATGACATTCCTTCGCCCTCATGATCTCCTCTTCTCTATGGCCTTTGAGCATTGCCATACTTAGCCTCTAGCCTCTGGTATCTTCTATCTCTGAAGAAATTGATCGGCACCCACACACAGTAGATGTCATCATAGATAATTGCCATGTCAAAAATGTGTGTGTTGATGGGGGAGCTGCATGTAATATCATGGTGCCCCGCATCATGAAGAAATTGAATTTGAAATGTACAAGGCGTTCCTCCACTCGAATCAAGGTAGCAGATGGTCGACGACTCGCCACCATGGGAGTCATTGAGGATTTGCCCATCACTGTCAATGGGTTGACCACCACTGTCAATTTCTATGTAGTGGACATTGAAGATACAGGCAGAAGTTACCCAGCCACCATGGTTGAGAAAGAGTGATGCAGTCAGCTATTGGAAGACAGGACACATGTCTTTTGGTGCTTCTAAGGAGAAGATCCCGGTGCAACCTGGTGCCATGGAACTGGAAGAAGAAGAGGAGCATGACAGTGATACTCTCTCATCCTCAGTGTCTGAGTCCATGGAAGAATCAGACGGGGGGGAGGAATTCTCAGAGGAGGAAGTTTACATGATGGGGGTGTCTCCGACCCTGCCACCTGCAGAAAAGATAACAGCTAGTCCTCAACAACTCGAATCAATGCTTTCTCCAGACCTCACTCCAGGTGAGAAAGATGAGTTTCTTGAAATGTTCAAAGATTTCCCTGACCTCTTTGCAACTAGCTACCACCACCTTTGCCATGTGACTGCCATAGAGCACAAGATAGAGCTCAAGCATGATGCAAAGCCTGTGGCTCAGAAGTATCGGAGATTAGGGCCCCTGCAGACCGACGCTTTGTGCTCAGAGTTGCAGAAGCTTGTAGAGGCTAGGTTTATTGTTCCGTTTCACAATACTGAATGGGTTTCACTAGTGGTAGTCATCCCAAAGAAAAACAACAAGTGGCGGGTCTGCATCGACTATAAGAAGCTCAATGCTGCCACCAAGAGGGATCATCATCCTCTACCCTTTCAAGACCTCATTCTTGAGAAGGTAAGTGGTCATGAGATGTATACTTTCTGTGATGGTTACTCTGGGTTTTATCAAATCAGAATTGCCGAGGAAGATGTGCTTAAAACCACATTTGCCACACCGTGGGGGACATTTGCATTCAAAGTAATGCCATTTGGCCTCACGAATGCTCCTGCCACCTTTCAAAGATTTATGCAGATTGTGTTTGCTCCTTATTTGGGGGATTTCTTGGAGGTGTTTTTAGATGATTTCTGTATATTCTCATCACGTAAGGAGCACATCATGAAGGTTAGATTGGCCTTCCAAAGGGTCAATGATGCAAATGGTGAGCTTCCCTTCATGCTATAACAAAAAGTGACTTAAAGCATCACTATATAGTGACTTTTTCCTCTGTTCCATTGCTATATAGCGACATTTTTAATTAAAAAAGCGTCGCTATATAGCGACGTTGTGGGTTAAAACCCGAGACTCCCGTCACACAGCGCTTTCTTTATGGGTTCTCTAATCTCTCAAGTAAGCAAGGCAATCTCTCCTCCCACCTATTTTTGATGACCTCCCACCTATTTCCGACAACCTCCCACTCTATTCTCCACTCCTCACCCTTCTCCTTGCTCTTGTACTCCCTCTCTACCCTTTTTCCTCTTTGGTTTCTTGAAAGGAAGTTCTTCAAGAGATGAGTTTGTTTCAACAATGTATGTTATTTATTTGTTAGCTTTAGTTTTGTGAGTGCTTCTCCTTGTATTGCTAAACCTGTAAACTAGTTTTCATGCTTGTTTTCAAAGGATTGAAACAAAAAACGAGATTTCAAGAAAGAAAGAAGACTCACCTCTTTTCTGTATTTCTCTTCCTTCTCTTTCTCCTTGTCTCCTCCATCTCCTCCTTTCCTTGTCTCCTCAATCTCCTCCTTTCAAGAAGTTACTTTTGTAATCTCCTCCTTCCTCTCACATCTTATTTAAAAAATGGTATGTTTCCTCTCTTTTGTAGGGCCAATCCACAACACCGAGCGGGACGTACTATTTTAGGTAAGTGCTTCCTCTTTTTTCCATTTATTATTTTTGTTATTTGCATTGGCTTGTAGCTAGCGCGTTAAGCGCTAGCTGCAGTGATGGGCATAGGAACCCACTCTTCCCCTCAATCTCTTTCCTTCTTCCCTCCTTCAATCTATTTCCTCCTCTTTTTCCCTCTTTCCTTTTCCTCTTCTTCTCTCTTTCTTTCCCTCATTTTCCCTCTTTCCTTTCCCTCTTCTTCTCTCTTTCCCCCTTCTCTTAAGCATAAACATAAGCATGAGCATAAGAATGCTTATGCTTATGCATGAGCATAAGAGAAGTAGACATATGCTCATGCATAAGCATGAGCATATGTCTCTTTTTTCCTCTTTTCTCTTTCCCTCTTCTTCTCTCTTTCCTTTCCCTCTTATTCTCTCTTTCCCCCTTCTCTTATGCTTATGCTTAACTCGGGGGGGTCACTATGTATAAACCCTCTATATTACGTGCATTCAAGGCCTATATTTAAAATCCCTTATCTGTAAATTTTTTCATTAATAAAATGTTCCACTTTTCTACACAAATCTGTAAATTTTTTCCAAAACTATTTTAAATAGTCCCGAATTGTGGTTAGTCGAGCTATGGGAGCAAAAGTATCTTAATAATCAAAACCATGTACCTGTGCAAATCCTTTTTCCATGAGCCGAGTCTTGTACTTATCCAACGTGCCGTCGAACTTGTACTTGGTCTTGTACACCCACTTGGTTCCAATTACCTTGTGTTTTGGTAGTCGATCCACAAGGTCCCAAGTATTGTTCTTCATTATGGAGCCATACTCCGACTGCATAGCCTCCATCCACCTATCATCGCCCTGTGCCTTTTCAAGGCACTTGGGTTCATCAACACGGATCACTTCTGTCATCAAAGCATAGTTGACCAAGTGTTCCTGTACCCTTCTTTGCTCCTCTAATCTCTTGGACCGCGGATGGTTCCTCCTTAATGGCTGGAGGTTCTCTGCCATCCAAAAGCTGCTTTACCCACTTCGGGAATGGCCATTGCCAATGTGGTTCTGCAGGCTCTTCTTCATCTTCTTTGTCTTGAATCCTCCCAAGCACCATTGGGGGAGTTCGGTCTACTATTGGTGGCGATATTGGATGGATATCCTAGTCCTCGTTGTCTAGGAAGGAAGCATCCTCCTCCAATTGATGCGGCTATTCTGAGAAGACTACATCGTGACTTACAATTGCCTTCTTGGTAACATGGTTATAGAGACAGTAACCCTTTGCCTCTTCACTGTAGCCCAAAAAAATACACTTCCAACTCTTTGGTTCCCATTCGGTCCTGGTAGCATCAGGGACATGCACAAAACAGTCACATCCAAAAACTCTGAAATGTGCAACTGAAGGTTTCTTACCAAAAAAGTCTTGCAATGGAGTCATCCCGTTCACAGCCTTCGTGTAGCTATGATTGAGAATGTAAACTGCAGTGTTACATGCTTTAGCCTAGGAAGTCTTTGGCAAATCTTTCCCTTTCATCATACTTCGACCCATTTTGCAGATGACACGCATCTTGCATTCTGCTACTCCATTTTGCTGTGATGTATGTGGCAGGGGTTTCTACCTCTTGATTCCATGACTTTTGCAGTAACTTTCGAATTTAGTCGATGTGAACTCTCCACCTCTGTCTAATCTCAGCTTTTTCACCTTCTTCCTCGATTCTTTCTCGACCATTACATGCCATTCCTTGAACCTATTGAAAGCCTCGTCTTTTGTCTTCAGGAAGTATATCCATATCCTTCTACTATAGTCGTCAATCAGCATCATGAAGTAGAAGGAACCACCAAAAGCTTCCATCTCCATCTTTCCACAGAGGTCCATGTGAACGAGCTCTAGAGGAGCCTTTGCCCTACTGGTCTCTTTAGGAAAGGGCTACCGATGCTGCTTGCCCATCATGCAAGCTTCACATACATCAGGTAGATCTGAAATTTCTAGTAGGTCTATAATCATTCCACTTTTATGCATCTCCTTCAAAGAACTAAGGTTTAGATGACCAAATCTCTCATGCCACAGCTTAGTGTTCTTCACATCCACTCGAGCACTGAAAGCTGAGAGTTTGTAAATGTTGTTGCACCGTGTACCTTTACTAACGACCTTCCCTTGAAGATCCAAAATCTGTGCACCATTCTTATCAAATTGAACTTTGAGGTCCCGATCTGTGATCGCAGAAATTGACAACAAGTTTCTCTTGATATCTGGCACATAAAGAACATCAAACAACTATTTTTCAACTCCATCTGACTTGAGAGAAATCGTACCTTTTCCTTTTGCTAGACATTTTGCATCATTGCCGACTGCTACCATGATGTCATTCCCTACCGGCTGTAGAGAGGTATACCAATCCTTCTGACTGGTCATGTGGCACGATGCACCATTGTCAATGATCCAAGGTTCATCCACAGGTACATGAACTGCCTCCATGCAAATCTCCTCAATTGCTACGAACAGCTCTATTGGTACTACTTGTGTGCCGTTGTTGGACTCTTTCTTTACTCCGTTCTTCTCATCTGCAATCTTCTTTTGGCACTCATTCTGCTTGTTCCCTGCCTTGTTGCAATAGAAGCACTTGATCTTCTTCTTTCTCTTTTTATCATCAAAAGAAGATGGGTCACCAGAGTCCTTACCCTTGCCTTTCTTTGATCCGGTCTAGAAAGCCGAATCTTCTCGAGTCCTCATCTTTTGATGCATTTCCTCCTCTAGAAGCATCGCACTGAAATCCTCAAAGTTGAGGGGTGGATTTCTGTTATGTGTATTCAGCGCTGTAACAAGACCGTTGTACTTTGGTGGGAGAATCTGTATGCACCTTCGTGCTAGATTCTCGTTGGTGATGGTGATGCCAATTGCAGTCATCTGATCACGCAGATTTTTCACCCTGGTGATGAACTTCTCTACCGCTTCAGACTCAGACAATTTTTCGTTCACGAGTTGAGTCTCCAGATTTTGAATCCATGTCTGATTTGTGGTCTCGTACTAATTTTTCAAGACCATCCATGCCTCCTCCGTTGTGGTGACATGTTGAATTAACACCATGACATAATCACTAACACTGTAGACAATAGAACACAGTGCATCTACATTTCTTCTTGTCCACATGAGAATCTCATCCACAGTTGTTACTATCTGTTGTCCTGCATTGGCTGGATCCAGTCTCGTGGCCTCATGTCCACCCCAGTAGTAGTGTCCCAAAGCTCATATGTGCTTAGGATGATCTTCATCTTGAACTTCCAGAGAGGATAGTTAGAGCCATCCAACTTTTCGCTTTCGCCGAACGGTGGGATTCGCAGTCTTGTGGGCTGGGCCATCTTTCACAATCTGCTCGCAAACAGAAACACACTACCAAATCTTCTTGCTAGAGTCCAGGCTCTGATACCATGTAAGAAAATAATACAACCTCTGTGCTCAACAGATACAGGATCTCGTATGCAAGAGAGAAAACAAGATAGTATGGAGAATAAAAAATTTGATTACTGTAGAACTGATACAATAGATGGCGCTGCCTCTCAACCGTGCGCTCCTATGAAAGAAGCTTTGATGGCATGCTAGAAACAGTAGAAGACGGAGGCTGGATGCTAAGGAATCAGGGTTGCTATAGCCAGTGATGAAATGGGCTTCACGGGCTTGCTCTTATATAGCCACCAGTCATAGTCGGTTAGGCTCAATTGGGTGGTCGACCCAGCCCGCCCAAAATGGTCGAGTAGGGGTCGGTCTCAAAATAGGCCACCAACCATACGATAGAACCGGTGTGCAAAACAGAGCAACCAACCTACGGTCTGAGTTCGGCCCACATCCATCCGGGATCATCAAAGGCTCCAAACGGGCCTCGCAACTCGAGAGTGGGCTGCCCCGAGAAATGCTCCATCTACCCTTAGTGCGGTCAGTCAAGGGATGCCTTCCTGCACTTGCATGTAGCCTAGTTGGTGGTGTGCCAACTCTATGTGAAGCCGTCCAGCCATCAGGCCACACATGGCCCCCATCTGGTGTCCAAACCAAGACCTACTGGATAACCGAGCTACTCAAATGCCTTCTCCTCATATGGGGGGCTTACAAGTAGAGTTAGCTGGTTCCTACGTAGTTACACGAGAGTGGAGCATTGATATCTAACATGAAACTCTTTGTATATTTTGAGGAAAATCTACTATAACATTACTATATTTTTTAAAAAAAGTATTAGCTTCTTGGGTTTAATCAAAATAAGCAAAGTATAAAGGCAATGAAAAGGCTGCATCAAACTTAAGGATGGTTGTAATGACTTTGATATTAACCTCTTTCTTAGCATTCAAGAGGATTAAAATCTCTTCACCAAATTCAAAAAAATGAGGTTGTTGTCGAATTAACAACACAGCGGTGAATGAACTTCCAATTTGCTGTAATAGAGTCATATTTTCATGACTCATCTTATTGAGAGAGTAGTCTACATCGTATTCTTCTTCACTTACTATGTCTTCTACATCCTCCTTCTACTATAAAAATATAAAAAAGCTATGAGATGTTCACATCCCAAATAAAGGCTTAAACAAGCATAGAAATATAAAGATAAGATTTCATACATGCTGCAATGTAGTCATATTTTTAGGTTGTTCCCCAACATTAATAATGGTTTTTTTGTTAGACTACTTTTAGCTGGAAAAGTAATCGAGACCAGAGGCTAGAGGCTAAGTATGGCGACGCTCAAAGGCCATAGAGAAGAGGAGATCATGAGGGCGAAGGAATGTCATAGGGGTGAAAAAGGAATTAGAAATGGAGGGAAGGAAAAGGGAGACTATGACACAAGGGGGAAAGGGAGAGGGGGAAGAGAAGCGTGTACATGATAGGAAGAGGAATGTTGAGATGTAGACATCAAGGGAAGTGATCCATACTTTATTGGAAAGAAGGGATGAGAGGGAAATATCAAAATACTAGCTAGGTGGCTTTACAAGAATGAGCGTGTCTCATCAAGGAATAGCCCCTTCCTTTTATAGCCAAAAGAGGGGGTCTCTCCACATTAATGTATCCTCCCACATGCATGGTGTGTGTGGAAAAGTCTCCCATGTGGGCTAGGTGGGTACGCACTCTCAATTGTGTGCGACAACCCTTTGCCTCAATTTTCCACATAAATCAAGCCCCATATCTCAAGTCTATGATACTCCCTTGGTCTCTTTCCAATTTTATAATATGTTCAAACCTCTAGGAGGACAATTGGCACAAGGAATCTTGCCACCTCATCCTACTTTCCCCATTATTTAACTAGCTCTCTTTGTCCTTCTATACCTCCCCCACATGGGCCTATCCCATATGGAGGGAATAACTCAATATAATAGCCATCTCCACCCATTTTATATTGCTTCTCCCATGGACTTTGAGCCATATCTCACTTAATGCATCCTAGGTGGAGGGGTGGCACATGGAGGAGCCATGCCACCTTGCATTTTATAATATTACTATCATGGATTATGTACAACACACCTTATGGGTCCTCTTACATGGAAGGTGGCACATGGTCATGCCCTGCCAACTCAACCTTGGGCCCTATGCACACCATATTTTATTATACTATTGCCACATATACAAACACACATACATATTAATGCCTTTTTCCTTAGACAATTTTATCCATAACAGTTCCCCCCCCAGGCAGGGAATGCACAGCATTTCCATGCCTGGGACCATCACGCACAAAGAAAGGCTTGAGGTAACGCTTGTTGATCACCTTCTTGCCATATGGTTCATGCAGCTCCTAAACTTGTACAGACCCATTGCTACGTTCTTTGATGACTTTGTATGGACCAGCCCACAGTGGCAGAAACTTCTTATCCATTTATCATCACTTGAATCTTTATTGATGCTTGAATGGTGTTATCATGTGCATTCTTCATTGACGCTATCTCCTTCTACTTCCTCCTTAGCGAGCATCTTTAAGAACACAGTAATGTGTGAAACAATTGGTTCCAGTATTTTTATTTTTTCTTCTACATCATACCCCATGTGCTTCTTTCTTTTATATATCCTTGATTTCTAGGATACTATGACTATCTTTGTGGAAAGCTTTGAAACTGCTTTATGGTTTGGGACCCATTCCTTTTTCAGACAACTAGTATACAATGTATTGTTATCTTGGTTCTTCTTCCTACCCCTTGTCTCATACCATACCATTGTAAATGTTGTAGCTGTTAGAGCTATATATGTGAAGATAGTGGGAGAGAGGGAAGGAGTCTCACTTGCGGCTTTCTCACATGCACAATGGGGGAATACACACAAAGGTGGAGGATGAAAACAGTTTTCCTCTTCTTAGTTGTGTAAGCCAAAAGAACTCTAGTACAAAGAAATAGAAGAACCCTATATGTGGGTCTCAAACCAAACTCAACTAACTAGGTGGCATACTAACTGAGCCACGAACTAGTGTAGATAAGGATAGCTGTCATCCAGCTATTATTTGTGGGCGGTGTACCAACCGCATCTCCAGCTAACAAGTCGGTGACATAAATGCACAACAGTCACCCTGGCATATCGCGAGTGGAGCTCGATATGTCAACACTAAGCAGGTCTCTGAACTTGCGCAGCTTCTCTGCGCCCAATGCTTTCGTGAATATGTCAGCTACCTGATCCTCTGTGCTGACATAAACTAGATCAATAAGACCTAGTAAAACGTTCTCCCGCACATAGTGATAATGCACCTCAATGTGCTTTGTTCTAGCATGGAAGACTGGGTTCTTTGCCAAGTGTATGCTGCTCATGTTGTCACAATAAATGACAACTGGCCCATTTGTAGACTGATGCATATCATAGAGTAGCTTATGCAACCAAGCTACCTCACATGCAGCCATTGCTGCACCCCTGTACTCAGCCTCTGTGCTCGACAAGGCAACTGTAGGCTGTTTCTTACTGCTCCAAGTGACTGCAGCACTCCCAAAAGAGAACACATATCCACTGGTAGATCGTCTATCAGAAATGCTACCAGCCCAATCAGCATCAGTGTATCCATGCAACTGTATCTGAACCCCAGCCTCATAAAATAGTCCATACTGCAATGTGGACTTCACATACCTGAGTATGCATCTAGCCGCATCCAAATGCGGTTTCCTTGGAGCCTGCATAAACTGACTTACCAACCCAACAGCATAGCTCAAATCTGGCCTGGTAATAGTCATGTAAATCAAACTTCCTACTATGCGTCTGTACATAGTAGGGTCTTCCAGAAGCTCACCTGCATCTGCGCTCAGCTTCACATTCTGCTCCAAAGGAACTGAAATAGGCTTACAGCCTGTCATCCCATATTTGGACAGCATGTCCAATCCATACTGCCTCTGTAAGAGCTGTATCCCACTTGGTGATCTAATCACCTCAATACCCAAGAAATAACGCAGCTCTCCCAAATCCTTCATCTCAAACTTCTGCCTCAATAGCATTTTCACATGAAGGATATCTTCATCACTATCACCTGTGATGATCAAATCATCAACATAAATGACCAGCAGCATAATCCCTTTCTCTGTTTTTCTCACATAGAGTGAGAAATCTGCCTTGGAAATCTGAAAGCCAATAGTGACAAGATACTGTCCTATCTTGTCAGACCATGCTCTAGGTGCTTGTTGCTTCAAGCCATACAAGGCTTTCTTCAACCTGCAAACAAACTCAGGATGAATAGCGTGAACATAACCTGCTGGCTGCTCCATAAAGACCTCTTCTTGCAAATCACCATGCAAGAAGGCATTCTTTACATCCATCTGATGTAAAGACCATCCCTTTGATGCAGCCATAGCAATGGCTGCTCTTACGGTTGCCATCCTTGCAACCGGGCTGAAAGTTTCTTCATAATCAATGCCATATGTCTGTGCATACCCCTTGACAACTAATCTTGCCTTGTATCTATTCACAGAACCATCTACAGTATGCTTGATCTTATAAACCCACTTATAGCCAATTGCATTCTTGCCTTTAGGTAAAGGCACCATTTCCCATGTAGCATTAGCATCCAAGGCATCCATTTCTTCATCCATGACTTTCTCCCATTTTTCATTTCCCATGGCTTGCTCAAAAGAAGTGGGTTCTGGTTCCTGTATCACTTTGACCATATAGGCATAGTGAATGGCTGTAAATCCATCATATTTCAGCCTATCCACAGGATACCTAACCTTGGTAGACCTGCGCAAAATAGGCTCACTTCCAAGTGCTCTCAAAACATCCCTGGTCTTCCTTACTCCAGGTGTAACAACAGAAGGAATACCCAACTCATCATCAATGCTCTGTTCTGAGCCACTGGATTCACCATCCACATAAGAGTGACCTGCATTCACATCAAACATGGGCTGATCTACTTTCTCTTTTGCTTTTCGTGATACCTGCATACCACTATCTGCATTGCTTTGAGGAGATTCTCCTGATCTCAATCTACCTGTCCATGGCGAAGTATGTGAACCACTGCTAGAGGACACTACAGGTCCACTGATATTTTGTGATTGCTGCTGTGAATTCTGTGCAGCATTACCATTTTGTGCATCTACATCAATCATCACATTTGCTGGTTTATACCAGCTGCTCATCTCATCAAAAACAACATCTCTTCTCACTGTAAACTTACGAGTAGAAGGGTTATAGCATCTATACCCTTTCTACTGCAGAGAATAACCAATAAAGACGCACTTCTCAGCTTTTGGATCCAACTTGGACCTCAACTTATCTGGCACATGGACATAGGCAATGCAACCAAAAATTTTCAAATGAGAAATATCTGGTTTCCTACCAGTATACATCTCCTCTGGTGCCATGCCATGTATTGTTGCAGTGGGAGTCCTGTTCATTATATAAACTCTGCTGTAGCAACTGCTTCAGCCCAATAATAATCTGATAGATCTTTTTCATTTAGCATAGCCCGAGATATCTCTCCAATATGCCTATTTTTCCTTTCTGCAATTCCATTTTGCTGTGGGGTATGACTGCATGAATATTGCTGCTTTATACCATGCTCCTGCAAGAACCTTGCAAACTCATTTGAGAGGTACTCTCCCCCTCCATCTGACCGTAGGCATTTTATTTGCAGGCCTATTTCTTTTCCAACCATAGCTTTGAAAGCTTTGAGGTGCCCAAACACTTCACTTTTCTTTTTCATAAAATACACCCACAGTTTTCTGCTGAAGTCATCAATAAATGTGACAAAATAGTGACAGCCTCCAATAGATGCAACTTTTGTAGTCCACACATCAGAGTGGATTAATTCCAATGGCTTTTTACTCTCTTGAACATGCCTAGGAAAAGGTTTCCTTGCCTGTTTCCCAAATTGACAGGCTTCACAGACCTTGTGCATTTCTACAACCTTGAATTTAGGCAATCCTGCAACAATATTTTGGGCTTGCATTGATTTAAGTCGCTGTATATTAACATGACCAATGCGTTTGTGCTAGATATCAATATCTGCAACTACACCGGTCCCATGTGCAAACATTGTTGCACTCAATTCAGGCATGTCTACATCCAACGTAAACATCCTACCCTTCTTCTTTCCTTTTTCTATCAAGCGACCATTATTTTTCATATCCTCAACAAAGCATCCATGAGGATTAAATCTAACCTGCAAGCCCTGCTCAACCATCTGACCAACAAAAACCAGGTTCTTGGTGATGTTTGGGACATGAAATACATCAGACAAGTATTTCTTTTTCCCATCCTGCATAGACAAAGGAATTTTGCCAATCTGCACAATAGGATGTGCAGTATCATCACCAGTCTCCTGGCTTTTCCATTTTCCTTGCATCTTGCATCCATTCTACATGACCTGTCATGTGGTTTGACGCACCTGAGTCAACATACCACACATCATTTTGTTCTTCTGCACTTGTCATAGAACTGGTCATATGCTGCACCATAAATAGATGCTCATTTCTATCATCACCCTGCCTGCTAGAAGATGCATAATTGCGTTGCTGCAATTTTCCATTCATAATGTCATTCTGCTTTTTGTAGCAGTCCTTAGCCATATGACCCATTTTGCCACAATAGTAGCATTCAACATTGTTGTTTGCATTTTGGCTTCTCTGCCATCCACCACGGCCTCTTTGGCTCCCCCTGCCTCTAGAGTTACCACGTCCTCCTGCATAGGACTGGTTTTCTTGCATTTGCTGCATATTCTGATTTCTACCACGGCCTGCAGATCGGCCTCCTCTACCTCTACCTCTACCTCTGCCAGCATTTGAGTAGAAGACAGTTTCTTTGAAGTTCTTGCTGAAGAAGATGCACCACCATTTCTCTGCTCTTTAGAAATTAGAAGAGCAATCAGCTCCTCAAAATCAGGAAATTTTTCACGGATGGCAATGGATGTCCGAAACTGTGCATAATCCTTTCCTAGACCATTCAAGGTCACAGAAACCAAATCATCATCATCCACTGGCGACCCAATGGAAGCAAGTGCATCTGCAATTTTCTTCACTTTCATGTGGTAGTCATTTATGCTCAAATTTTCTCTCTGCACATTGTGCAACTCCTGTTTGAGTTGCATTTTCCTGGCTTGCGTATTTGTGCTGTACATTTTTGCCAAAGTATCCCATGCCTCCTTTGGCGTATTTGCATCCTGAATATGCACAATCATGGAGTCCGAAATACTGATAGACAGCCAGTACATAACTTTCCTGGCTCTCTCATGCCATCCTTTAAATGCCTACATTTCTTGTTGACTGGGAACATTAGGAAGAACAGGTTCTTCTTCATTTCCTGTAATGAATTCCCAATAGCCTTTTCCCATCAAGAAATTCGTCATTCTAAACTTCCATGCCTGGAAGTTGTTCTTGTCAAGCTTTTCAGTGACAATCTGTGAAAGAGAATCAGATGCCATTACAGAACACTGCAAAATATTCTGTCACTGCAAAGAACACAGCTTTTGCCTCACACGAGCAGATCTGCAAAACTGATGAAAGTGGTATTTCACCACACAGTCACTTCCTAGTGACGATTTTGCATCAGCAGGCAACAGGCATGAATCTGCAACCCGTAATATCTCTACACACAGGCATACGATGCAATTTCTGCGGCAACTTTCCACCAACTAGCCGCGCAGTGGTCGCACAACAAAAAACAGGGCCTTTTTCTGAGTGCCTGCGAAGAACTTACGCCTTCAAAACGGGCCCCGAAACGGCCTCAAATCAGAAAAATAAAGTCACTCAGGGCTTTGCCCTATCCCGCAGCATATACTACGCTCTTGCCACACCGCGAAGGGTGTCTCAATCTGAAACAGTGCACTCCTGCACTTTTGGCTGTGCTACCTGCAGAGATTTGCTCCCAAACTCGAAATAGGAAAGCAACAGTGGTCCTCTTACCAGGACACCACGAACTTGGCTTGCTTTCTTGAGCTCCTTACCACGAACAAGGCTCTGATACCATGTGAAGATAGTGGGAGAGAGGGAAGGAGTCTCACTTGCAGCTTTCTCACATGCACAATGGGGGAATACACACAAAGGTGGAGGCTGAAAACAGTTTTCCTCTTCTTAGTTGTGTAAGCCAAAAGAACTCTAGTACAAAGAAATAGAAGAACCCTATATGTGGGTCTCAAACCAAACTCAACTAACTAGGTGGCATACTAACTGAGCCACGAACTAGTGTAGATAAGGATAGCTGTCATATTGCTATTATTCGTGGGCGGTGTACCAACCGCATCTCCAGCTAACAAGTCAGTGACATAAATGCATAACAGTCACCCTGGCATATCGCGAGTGGAGCTCGATATCTCAACAATATATAGCTTGCCCTAACTCAGCCTAGTCCTCAACTATATATAGCCCTATGATCTATGAATATAATCACTTTGTTGGGAGAAACTCTTGTGTCCATCTCTCTGCTCTTTCTCTTCCTCTCAACATGGTATCAAAGCTTGGTTATGCTTTAGCATGACTATGAGAAGAAAGTAACATGATCATTGTCAATCTAACAATCCAATCATTCATAGAACGTTCTTTCTGATTGTTTCGACTACTTGATTGCTAGGTTTTGAGTTGATATGAAAAAGTTATCAAAGATGTATCACAAATCAGCACTGCGATCATGATTGATGAAAATGACCTACAATGGTTTGTTCAAAGCATATGCACCAGTTATTTTGACTGGCTAGATCACTATATTACGATTTCAGGTAAGAAAGTTATGGTTATTTCTTTTTGCTGCCTGCTATCAATAAATTGGTAGAAGAGTGTTTGGTCTGGAAGATGGAAACCCATAATCAGAGAGGACTTGATCTAGGATATGAGGATGGAAAAGCTTCATACTTTTATAGAATCAATAATATTTGAAGCAAAAGCAAAATCAAAAGCAATGAAAAATTAGACTTAATGATAAGAAGCTTCTTGATACGACATCGCCCTCCCGCTTTTAGTCTCCACATAAACCACGGCTTTGTTCCTAGGTGAAATACACGTCTCATCTCTGAGTCTATAGGAAGGTGACCCATCACAGCTTGCTGTGGGTCTAATTTACGAGAGTTAGATAAAGTGCATGCAATATGTAGTAAAACAAATAGAATGATACATTAAATGAGAAGAAGTAAACTTATCATGGTTGCCTCGAATGCCAACTGTCCGTGTGCACCAAAGTGCAAAGTACCTATGGAGTCCAGTCGTCTCCTCGCAGCCCTCCGCTAACCCTCGAACATTTTGGGATGGTCCCTATTCTGCTTCTTGAAAATTTTCCAATCAGCTTTGTTTGCCTAGTTGGGTTTAGCCCTCCCCTCATTGCAAGTATGCAAGGTTGACCTACGATGCTTCAAGACTAAACCCATGTGCTCTCGCATATAATTCTCATTGAACTCCAAATTTTGGGGGTTAGGGTATTGTCTTTTCAATTCATCGATGACTTCTTGTTTCTTTTGGTCACCAGTCAATAGCTATGCCACTCTTGAAGTGGTGGCTCATCGACCGCCTCATGGTGGCCATCACTGCTTTGCCCTTTTTATCTTCTATTATCTCTCTAGCAGCCATGATTTCATAGGATAGGTCCTCGATTGGGTAAGGAGGACTCATGGTAGTGGAAGAGTCGGAGTGGGTGGTGTTACTACGAGCGCTTTCGGAGTGAGGAGTAGCAGTGGGAGTAGGAGAGGGCAAGGGATCTGACTGGTACTGGGTCTCGGGACTAAGTGGAGACTTGTAGGGATGTGAGTGTGCTGACTTTTCTACATCTCCCAAGTCAGCACATCATAAGCGACCCCTCCTACTCTTCCTTCCCTTACACGGGGCATACCTAGGTGATGACCCCTTAGTCGAAAGGGCTAGAGGGGATGGCTAGATAGCAGGTCGAGCCATCGATGTAGAAGAGGGATTTACTGAGGTCCTCTGGGATAGCAGAGAGAAAAATCTCACTCCCTCTGCATCGGTCATCTATGCGACAAACTTGTTGGGACTAGATTGAAAGAGGGGTGAAGAAAGAGGGGAAAAAGAGAAGGAAAAGGGAAAAATAAGAGGGAATAAGAGAAGAGGGGAAGAGAGGGTTCCTATGCCCATCATCGTAGCTAGTGCTTAAGGTGCTAGTCGCAGGCCAATGCAAATAACGAAAATAACAAAAGGAAAAAAGAGGAAGCACTTTCTTACCCGAAAAAGTCCCGCTCAGTGTTTCATGGACTAGCCCTACAAAGAGAGGAAACATATCATTTTTTAGATAACTAGTTAGAGGAAGGAGGAGTCTAGAGAAGCAACTTCTCAAAGGGATTGGATTGAGGAGACAAGCATAAGCCTACAAACAAGAAGAAAGAGGAGGAAGAGAAATACCAAAAAGAGAAGAGGTGAGTCTTCTTTCTTTTACCAAATCTCGTTTTTTATCTTTAACCTCTGAAAATCAAGCATGAAAATTAGCACATAGCCTTAGCAATACAAGGAGAAACATGCTTCAACATTCACAAAATGAAATCTCACAAAAAGTGAACCTACATTGCTTAAAGAGACTCACCTTCTTGAAAAACTTCCTCACATAAGTAGAGAGGGAGAAGGGTGGAGAGGGAGCACAAGTGCTGGGAGAGGAGCTAGATAAGGGTGATGAGTGAGGAATAAGGAGGAGGAGGAAAGTGAGGTCATCGAATATAAGATGGAAGAAGCTTTTCCTGCAATAGAGTTGTGAACTAAAAATGACATCGCATCGCGGGGTTTTGGGTTTAAGTCCCTGGCATCGCTATATAGCGACACTGGTCAGTCACTATATAACGATGTTTATATCTCAAAAGCGTTGCTATATAGTGATAGAATAGGGAAAGCCTCACTATATAGCGACGGAACGGGGCAAAGCATCGATATATAGCGATGGTTCAGGGCAGTTATTGTTAGGACAAAGAAAGGGAGCTCATGGGTGTCTATTTTTTGGATCTTAATAGATTTCCTTGTAGCTCATGTTGTGATTTTGGAAGTTTGTAGATGGAAGGGATGACTAGAAGCCCGTTAGATGATGCACCATCGCTCGGGAGCACAGAGTGGGTTACAGAGAGGTTGCATTGTCATTGTACTCATTGCAAGCAAGAAGTACAAAATCAACGTCTCATCGGTAAGTCAATGCTATTTGAGTTCGTGATTAATATTGGATACCATTATGACACAAAACCTTGAGACAAGATCTTATATTTACACGAAATCTTGAAATAGGATGAGGAGGGTGGTGAGGGTGTACATATACCTTCACACTTTGAGCAAGACTATAGTCTCCTCGATGTGCCAGATGATGATGAGGGTATGGTGGAGATGATGGATTCTATTTTTAGAGGCACTACATCACATGTACATGTGATGTCAGAGTCTGAGTTCAAGATGCAAGAGTTGCAATCGACACAGCTGTACAAGGGTGCTAGGATGTCTAAACTACAGGCTTGTCTCTCAATCTTGAATCTACAAGCAAAGTATGGGTGGTCGGATACAAGTCTCTCAGCCTTAATGAGGTTAGCTTTCACATTAATTTGACTCATTATTTGGATATTGTTTGTTTTGGGTTTGACTCCTCTCTTTTTCTCTCTTATCTCCTCTCTTTTTGCCTCCTCTCGTTTTCTCTCTCTTTTTCTATCTTTTTTCTCCTCTCTTTTCTCCTTTTTCTCCTCTCTTTCCTCCTCTCTTTCTCCCCATGTGAAGAAGAAATAGCCTACCATCGAGCAAGCATATACACACTTCTATCACTCTAATTCAATGAATGTAGGAGTTTGTATTTATGTTTTCTTAATGTCAGGCTGTAGGATTCTAAGCTTGCTCAATGTTTGAGAATCATCATGTATGTTTGAGAAACATCATTACTCGAAGTCTATGTATGTTTGAATTGTGATAGGTTGCTCCAGAAGATGTTGCCTATAGCAAATACCATGCCCGCATCAAGAGATGAAGCAAAGAAGATGCTAACAATGGTGGTATGGATTATGATACCATCCATGCTTACCATAATGATTGTATTCTCTTTCGTCGTGAGCATGGAGACTTGGCTAGTTGTTCGAAGTGTGGGAAACAATGATATAAAGATGACTTGCAGGGTGAGTAGATACCGATAAAGGTCTTGAGACACTTTCCCATCATTGCAAGAATACAACACATGTTTCGATGCAAATCCATAGCATGACTTGGCATGCATCTCATCGGTCCACTGATGACACATTGAGGATTCCCGCAAATTGTGCAGCTTGGAAGCACATAGACAATCAGTGGCTAGACTTTGCGAGGGAGCCACGCAACTTACATCTTGGGCTTGCCATGGATGGCGTGAATCCTTTTGGGTTATGCTCAACATCTTGGTCGACATGGCCCATAGTCTTAGTGAATTACAATATCCTACCATGGCTAACAATAAAGAAGGGAAACCTTATGCCTGCACTACTTGTGCCAGGGAAGTACAAGGCAAAAAATATGGACGTGTACATGGCACTTTTGATAGAGGAGTTACAAATCTTATGGAGAGGATTGCGGGTCTTTGATATTTCCAGAGCTCCTAATACCAATGATATTTTGGTCAGGGGTATCTTGATCTGGACCATGCATGACTACCTAGGATATAGAGAGCGCGCAGATATGTACGCATGCATGACTTGTTACAAGAAGATACCATGCTTGTCCTCTTTGTGAATCAGGTATGAAATTCTTGCACGATACTCCAAACATATGAGAGAGGAACCTCCTTGTGGTATGAAGAGGCTATCGATCTTTCACAAGCTTCCTTATTGGGGCCATTTACAAATTAATCATCTCTTGGATCCCACGCATATCTTCAAGAATGTGGGGGCTACTATTTGGGCACACTTGGTTGGTTCTAAAGACTTGAGAGGAGGGCGAGAAGACTTGTGTGCTATGAATAGGATCTCGAGGGGGTCACTCATCATATGTAACCCTATCACGTGAGTTCAACAGAAGGATATTTTTTATTTCTAAAATTTACATAAATAAATATACATAAGGGACTATTTAAAATAGTTTTGGAAAAAATTTACAGATTTGTATAGAAAAGGGGTACATTTTATTAATGAAAAAATTTACAGATAAGTGATTTTAGAAATAGGCCTTGACTGCACGTGATATAGAGGGTTTATACATAGTGAACTCCCCGAGAATAGGATGTCTCGTTTGTGGCCCCAAGTACGTGCTTCGGGAAAAGTTATTCTCCCAAAAGCAACATGGATCCTCTCTCGGGGAGGTCATTCATCATATGTAACCCTATCACGTGAGTTCAACAGAAGGATATTTTTAATATTTAAAATTTACAGAAATTAATATACATAAGGCAGTTTTTAAACTGATTTTGGAAAAAATTTACAGATTTGTATAGAAAAAGGGTACATTTTATTAATGGAAAAATTACAAATAAGGGATTTTACAAATAGGCCTTGAACGCACGTGATATTGAGGGTTTATACATAGTGACCCCCCCGAGGATCCTCTCCACGAGAGAGGAGGCAATGGTCAAGGCAGACATTACCTCTTTTCAAACACCCACAGGGTACATGCATTGCTTGAAAGGAGCATTTTCAAAGGACAATAAGCTTAGTGGGCTCAAGTCCCATGATTGGCACAATGTCATAGGTATTCTAAGCTATAGGATTAGTGTACCAATAATCATGATGCACTAGTGTAATTATGATTATGTTATATTATTGACATGACTTCTTTGTTGCTTTGATAGTTCATCCTCTTAATTTCAATAAAAGGGTGCTTACAAGAAGATGTTAGAAATTCTATATTCAAGATGAGTGGTACTTACCACCCATGCATAGTTGGTGAGCATGCCACTGCTCCCAAGGTGCAAAGCATCTACGATTTCTAGGCAGATTTCCTTGTTGAGTTCCTTAGATCTCTTGTGAGAATTTTTGTATGTGGGAGTTCTAGGATCTCTTCGTTGAGTTTCCGAGATCTCTTGTGAGAAATATGATTTTATTTTGTGTTTGTATACTTACTATCAAATCGCATTGATTGCATTTTCTTCAATTTAAACTGAATAATATGTAGATTGATTATGAATATATCTTACATGAGCATCTGAAATAGGTGGATATCTAAAAAAGAGATCTCCATATCGAGCATCGAGAAGGCTAGGGTGGAATCCATAGAAGTCGTATGCTTGCTTGAGAACACTACAAGGCATAGGCCATTTTTCGACGAAAATACCGACGCTTTTTACATTAATTTTTTTTTTTCATGGGTGCAAACGTCATTATAAAAGTGGCTAAAAGCGTCAAAAAAGAACCGTCGCTAGAAGCGACGATGATATACGTTGCTATATAGCAACACTATTAGTCGTCACTATATAGTGACACTGGTAAACGTCGCTATATAGTGACAATTAACAGAACAAAAAAAGAAGGATTAGTGGGGCTAAACAGGGCTTGCTATGGCCCTGTTTAGCCCCACTAATCCCTTTTTTTTATAGTAATTACAAAACAAAGTTTTTTTAAAACAAAATTTCCCTTGCAAAAAGGGTGATACAAAATCGCTCAAATGAAATGATCGAGCAACAAAAGCATATACATGTTGAACATATACAACATTGTTTGTTACAAAATTACCCTTTCGAAAGGGTGATACAAAATTGCTCAAATGAGTGGATATACAAAATGACATACAGGGCGAAGAAAATGCAAACTGCTACTACCACTACTACTACTACTACTCATCCGAATCCGAATCGTCCTCGTCTTGTTGGCCTGTTCCTTGGTCCTCGTGAGCTGTGCCTTCTCCCTGATCCTCGTCACGTGTGTCTGATCCCTGGCCCTGGTGATCGCTTGCCTCCGATGATGGGACGCTTGAGCTTTGACCTTAAGAGTGAGCCATATAAATCAAAAATTAGATTGGAACTTAAAGAATAAAACAATTTAAAAAGCGATATTACAAATAGGAGTAGACTTATACCGCGCGAGCAGCCACCTCAGCCCAATCGACCATCGCTCCCATTGCCTCTTGCTTAATAAACCATGGCTTTGTTCTTATTCGAAATGCGCATCGCGTCTCTGCATCTGTAGGAAGATGACCCATCGCAGCTTGCTGTGGATCCAATTTACGAGAGTTAGAGTTAGCTAAAGTGCATGTAATATGTAGTAAAACAAATAGAACAATACATTAAATGAGAAGAAGTAGACTTACCACGGTTGCCTCGAATGCCAACCGTCTGCCTGCACCAAAGTGCGAAGTACCTACGATGTCTAGCTGTCTCTTCGCAGCCCTCCTATGACCCTCAAACAATTCGGGATTGTCCCTATTCTGCTTCTTGAAGAACTTCCAATCAACTTTGTCTGCCCAGCTGGGTTTAGCCAACACCTTTGTGATGGAAGTATGCAAGGTTGATCTACGATGCTTCAAGACCAAACCCATGCACTCTCGCATATAATTCTCATTAAACTCCCAATTTTGTGGGTTAGGGTACTTTTGTTTTAATTCATCGATGACCGCCTGCTTCTTTTGGTCATCTTGATACTGCCAATCGGTAGCAATGCCGCTCTTGAAGTGATGGCTCATCCACCACCTCATGGTGGCCATCACTTCTTTGCCCTTTCTATCTTCTATTATCTCTCCAGCAGCTGTGATTTGATAGGAGAGATCCCCTGATGAGTAAGGAGGACTGATGGTAGCAGAGTCAAAAGGAGTGGAAGCTGTGCGAGCACTTCCAGAGCGAGGAGTAGTAGTGGGAGTAGGAGAGGGCAACGGACCTGACTAATACTGTGTCTCTGGACAAGTGGAGACCTGTAGGAACGTGAGTGTGCTGACTTGTCTACATCTCCCGAGTTAGCACAACATAAGCTGCCCTTCCTACTCTTCCTTCCCTTATGAGAGGCATGCACAGGTGATGACCCCTCGGTCGAAGGGGCATGAGGGGATGGCTAGGCAGTACGTCTAGCCATCGGTGTAGGGGAGGGAATTGCTGAGGTCCTCTGAGATAGCAAAGAGAAGAATCTCGTTGCTTGAGCATTATGACAACTCAAGTGTACTTGCTTGTGCACATAGTTGATGAGGTGGCCATTGCAGGTACCGTTCATAGTCGGTGGATGTTTTTTCTCGAGCGGTTTATGAAAAATTTGAAGGGATTTGTAAGACAAAGAGTAAGACCAGAAGCAAGCATGTCACGGAGTTTCTTGCATCCACGGATCCCGATATGCCGCAAGCTTAGCATAACAAGGATGATGATCGCATCGTTGGCAAGATTCCCCAAGGAAAAGGGATTGAAAGAAAGATGAGCGAAGAGCAAATGGAGAAATTCAACAAGTCTTGTATCCTCAATAGCAAGGAGATGCAGAAGTGGATTAAGAGATATGAAGCGACCAAAGCAGAAAGAATAAATGCAAGGAGGATATTTAGAGTAATGTACAAGCGATCGCAACCATATCCACGGGATCTCGCCCTTCTCCCCACTCACATGTCACTTGATTGGCTATAACTGGCTCTACGTAAACTTGAACGCGATGATGTATGATGCATGTAAGTTTCTTACCTCTTGATGTAATTAAGTATTTATTTATGGCAATATATGCTATAAAATATTATGCATCTTCATTGTTTTAATGATGCTCTTAATTTGCAATACAAAAAGTATAGTGCATTATGGTCATATGGACGACATTTTTGCATGAAACACATGGATTCAAAGAGAAACACATTTGATTGTGGAGTCATGGCTAACTTCACACAAGATAGCTAAGCAAGTGCTTCGGATACTAATCTTCTCTCCTCACAGTTGAATTATTGTGGAACCATATGCAAAATCCATGAAATTGATTTCAAATGATTTAGTATTTTCATTCTTGATGTAAAATGGTTTAAAACTATTTACAACGGTCCTCATGCGACAGTAGCAATTTCTTTGCAATAGATTCCATCAAACTTTGGACCGATGAAAGTGATACTTTTCTTCTTGAGCATTGTGAGCAGGTGCATACGAATGATTTAATTAATCGAAGCTTTTGTTTTTAAAGATCCATTGATCATGTACTTAAGCATAATTTCATGTATATAATTGATGGAATTTGGCACCCATCTTTAATATAGGTGGTTTTTTATCTGGATCTTTCTAATCCAAGATGGTGGTACGTGATCCAAGTTGCACCACGAAGTAAGCAAAATTTTGAAGATAGAGATGTGGATATGGAGATGCCACTACCAATGCCGGATCCAATTGATCCAGATGGATCTAGTGAAGAAGATGAAGATCACAATATGAGCTAAGAGGAAGATGCGCATAATGACATCGTATGGGAGGAAGATGGAGATCATGATATTGAGGAAGAAGATGACGATCATCAAGAATCACTACATTTTATTGAAGAAGATGATCAAGTACTCTTACGTGAACGTACGATGCTAGAGTACAATGATGATATAGGAGATCAACTTGGTATGGAGTTAGAGATAGACTTGTTTGGCACGTTAGACTTGGCTTAGGATGTGGCTCAGGATGAAGCAGTTGATGTAAATGCTCTTCATTGATTTTTTTCATCTCAAACTTGGACATGATTATATATATGAGCTTCAAAGGTTTGATGTACATGGTCTTGTACTTTTATTCTCTCAAAGGATCAAACATGTATGAAAAGGGAAAAAATGTTATCATTGGGAAAAACTATATTTTAAGGTCGGTATGGGAAAAAACACTTTGTGTAAGAGGTCACTATAAGAAACTATCTCAGTGTCGCTATATAATGACCATTCACAATTCTAATAATCATCGCTATATAGCAACTTTCTTTAAACGTCACTATATAGAGATTCTTGAAAAAAAGAGTCCTATATCACTACTACACACGGATCCTATTGCGACGTTTACGTACTAGCGTTTAGCATCCGCTTAGCATTTATCATCGGTATGAAAAGCAGGTTCTGTAAAGCGTCGCTATATAGCGACGCTTTCCAAAAGTCGCTATATAGCGACCTTTATAAAAGTCACTATATAGCGACTTTTAAGTGTCGCTATAAAGCGACACTGATATACTATTTTATAGCGACGTTTTCCAGAGAGGTTTTTTTTCCATATATTCATGTCCAAGTTTGAGATGAGAAAAATCAATTAAGAGCATTTACATCAACTGTTTCATCTTGAGCCAAGTCTAAGGTGCCAAACAAGTCTATCTCCAACTCTATACCGAGTTGATCCCCTATATCATCATCGTACTCTAGCATCGTACGTTCACCTAAAAGTATTTGATCATGTTCTTCAATAAAGTGTGGTGATTCTTGATGATCGTTGTCTTCTTTCTCAATATTGTGATCTCCATCTTCCTCCCGTGCGATGTCATTATGCACATCTTCCTCTTGGCTCATATGGTGATCTACATCTTCTTCGCTAGCTTCATCAATTGGATCCGGCATTGGTAGTGGCATCTCCATATCCACATCTCTATCTTCAAAAATTTGCTTACTTCGTGGTGCAACTTGGATCACGTACCACCATCTTGGATCAGAACGATCCAGATGAAAAACCACCTATATTGAAGATGGGTGCCAAATGTCATCAATTATATATATGAAATTATGCTCAAGTACATGTATCAATGGATCTTTAAAAACGAAAGCTTCGATTAATTAAATTATCAGTATGCACCTGATCACTGTGCTCAGGAAGAACAAAAGTATCACTTTCATCGGTCCAATGTTTGGTGGAGTCTATTGCAAAGAAACTGCTACTATCTTTTCTCACTATCACATGGGGACCATTGTAAATAGTTCTAAACCATTTTACATCAAGAATGAAAATACTAAATTGTTTGAACACAACTTCATAGATGTCGCGTATGGTTCCACAATAATCCAACTATGAGGAGAGAAGATTGCTATCCGAAGCACTTGCTTGGCTATCTTGTGTGAAGTTAGCCGTGACTCCACAATCATACATGACTCTCTTTGAATCAATGTGTTTCACGTGAAAATGTCATCCATATGACCATAATGCACTGTACTTTTTGTACTGTAAAAGAGCATCATTAAAACAATGAAGATGCATCTATTTTATAGCATATATTGCCACAAATAATTACTTAATTACATCAAGAGGTAAGAAACTTACATGCACCATACATCCATATATTAACTCTCGCTCGTGCTCATTTATTGTCTCTCCATCACCTTCGGCTTTACGTAGAGCCAGTTGTAGCCAATCAAGTGACATGTGAGTAGGGAGAAGAGCCAGATCCCATGGATATGGTTGTGATCGCCTGTACATTACTTTGAATCTCGTCCTTGCATTTATTCTTTCTGCTTTGGCCACTTCATATCTCTCAATCCACTTCTACATCTCAGGGCTATTGAGGATACAAAACTTATTGAATTTCTCCATTTTCTCTTCGCTCATATTTCTTTCAATCCCTTTTCCTTGGGGAACCTCGCCAATGATGCGATCATCATCCTTGTTATGCCAAGCTTGCGGCATATTGGGATCCGTGGATGCAAGAAACTCTGTGATATATACTAATGACTCTTGCACAAGCCATCCCTCTGCCATGCTTGCTTTTGGTCTTGCTCTTTGTCTTAGAAATCCCTTTAAAGTTTTCATAAACCACTCGAGAAAAAACATCCATCGACTATGAACGGTACTTGCTATAGCCACCTCATCAACTATGTGCACAAGCAAGTGGACTTGAGTTGTCATAATGCTTGAGGGAAAGTGCTTCTCAAGCAAGCATACGGCTTCGATGGATTCCACCCTAGCCTTCTCGATGCTTGATATGGAGATCTCTTTTTGAGATATCCACCTATTTCACATGTCCATGTAAGATATTTTCATAATCAGTCTACAGATTCATCATCTTATGTCTCAACCCTGAGAAATGCACCATTGGAGCCACTCAAGGGAGGTTATTGGGACATGTTGTCTCATCCGAGGGCATCAAGCCTGACCTCGAGAAAGTAGAAGCCATCCTCAAACTCTCCCCACCTACAACCAAACGTCAGGTACGCTCATTTGTCAATCTAGTAGGATACTATCGCCGCTTCATTGATCAGTATGCTGCTTTGACATGGCCCATGACTATGCTATTAAAAGATGGGGTTGATTTTTCTTGGGATGAGGATTGTGATCATGGGTTTGCACAAATCAAGAATGCTCTGGCTTCAGAACCCATTCTACGCAATCCAGACTGGTCAAAGACCTTCTATATCAATCCTGGGTTTGGTGAGCACACTCTGGCAGGTATTCTTCTCCAGCAAGGGGAGGATCAGTTCATGTATCCCGTTCGATTTGCTTCTCGACAATTGCTCGACACTGAGCGACGCTATTCAGAGGCTGACAAGCATGCCTTGTCTTTGGTGTTTTGCATTGAGAAATTTAAGCATTATGTGGCTAGAAAGTCCTTCTTTATACTCACTAGCACTGGTCTTGCAAAGCAGGTTCTTCAATCACCAAATCCCATGGGCCGGTTGGCCAAATGGTTGGCAGTTCTACAAGAATATGATTTTTCTTTCAAAATTGTAAAAGGGGGTTGTTCCAACTTGAAGAATGCTTTGATTGATTTAGAGGAGTGCCTTGATGTAACCCTTGTAGCAGCCATAGAAGTTGGGGATCCTTGGTATGGTGGTATCTACAAGTTTTTGACCGCTTTCTCCTTTCCTTCAGAAAGTACTAGCTATGAGAGAAAGAAGATCCGCAGAGATAGTAGGCACTATACCCTCCTTGATGGGGTGTTGTACCCTCAAGGCATGGATGGGGTACTCAGACGGGCCATTGATGCAGATGAAGTACCTAAGGTATTGAAGCATTATCATGATGGATTTTGTGGAGGCCACTATGCCAGTGACTATACAGCTAAGAAGATTTTACATGCTGGATACTATTGGCCGACCTTGTTTAAAGATGTCACTTTGTATTGCAAAACCTGTGAACCATGTCAATTCTTCGGTAGGAAGGATTTGCGTCCCGGGAAACATCACCCAGTGATGTCCATCCATCCATTTCAGAAGTGGGGAATAGATTTTGTCGGGCCCTTGCCCATGACTGCCTGCAAAAAGAAGTATCTTTTGGTAGCCACTCAGTATGTCACTAAGTGGGCTGAAGCTATCGCTCTCTCTGCTGCAAATGGCAAGGCGGTTTCAAGTTTCATATTTGAACGTATCTGCACAAGGTTTGGAACACCCATGGAAATAGTCTCTGACCATGGGAGTCCATTCTTAAATGAAGCAGTGGAGTTACTCATGAATCGCATGGGCATTGATTATCACACTTCTAGCATCTATTATCCAGCATCCATGGGTCAAACAGAGCGGACCAATGGCCTCCTTTGTAAAACCATAGGAAAAATGGCCGCAAGGAACAGGAGCCAATGGGATCAAAAGGTCACTGAAGCCGTGTGGGCTTACTGTGAAGATTGTGGGAGAGAGGGAAGGAGTCTCACTTGAGGCTTTCTCACATGCACAATGGGGGAATACACACGAAGGTGGAGGCTGAAAAACAGTATTTCTCTTCTTAGTTGTGTAAGCCAAAAGAACTCTAGTACAAAGAAATAGAAGAACCCTATATGTGGGTCTCAAACCAAACTCAACTAACTAAGGTGGCATACTAACTGAGCCACAAACTATAGTAGATAAGGATAGCTGTCATCCAGCTATTATTCGTGGGTGGTGTACCAACCGCATCTCTAGCTAACAAGTCAGTGACATAAGTACACAACGGTCACCCTGGCATATCTCGAGTGGAGCTCGATATCTCAACACTCCCCCTCGAGCTCAATCCCAAATCCTGCACACCAAGCAGGTCTCTGAACTTGCGCAGCTTCTCTGCGCCCAATGCTTTTGTGAATATGTCACCTACCTGATCCTCTGTGCTGACATAAACTAGATCAATAAGACCTAGTAAAACCTTCTCCCGCACATAGTGATAATGCACCTCAATGTGCTTTGTTCTGGCATGAAAGACTGGGTTCTTTGCCAAGTGTATACTGCTCATGTTGTCACAATAAATGACAACCGGCCCATCTGTAGACTGATGCATATCATAGAGTAGCTTATGCAGCCAAGCTACCTCACATGCAACCATTGCTGCACCCCTGTACTCAGCCTCTGTGCTCGACAAGGCAACTGTAGGCTGTTTCTTGCTGCTCCAAGTGACTGCAGCACTCCCAAAAGAGAACACATATCCACTGGTAGATCGTCTATCAGAAATGCTACCAGCCCAATCAGCATCAATGTATCCATGCAACTGTATCTGAACCCCAGCCTCATAAAATAGTCCATACTGCAATGTGGACTTCACATACCTGAGTATGCGTCTAGCCGCATCCAGATGCGGTTTCCTTGGAGCCTGCATAAACTGACTTACCAACCCAACAACATAGCTCAAATCTGGCCTGGTAATAGTCATGTAAATCAAACTTCCTACTATGCATCTGTACATAGTAGGGTCTTCCAGAAGCTCACCTGCATCTGTGCTCAGCTTCACATTCTGCTTCAAAGGAACTGAAATAGGCTTACAGCCTGTCATCCCATATTTGGACAGCATGTCCAATCCATACTGCCTCTGCAAGTGCTGTATCCCACTTGGTGATCTAATCACCTCAATGCCCAAGAAATAACGCAGCTCTCCCAAATCCTTCATCTCAAACTTCTGCCTCAATAGCATTTTCACATGAAGGATATCTTCATCACTATCACCTGTGATGATCAAATCATCAACATAAATGACCAGCAGCATAATCCCTTTCTCTGTTTTTCTCACATAGAGTGAGAAATCTGCCTTGGAAATCTGAAAGCCAATAGTGATAAGATACTGTCCTATCTTGTCAGACCATGCTCTAGGTGCTTGCTTCAAGCCATACAAGGCTTTCTTCAACCTCTGCAAACAAACTCAGGATGAATAGCATGAACATAACCTGCTGGCTGCTCCATAAAGATCTCTTCTTGCAAATCACCATGCAAGAAGGCATTCTTTACATCCATCTGATGTAAAGACCATCCCTTTGATGCAGCCATAGCAATGGCTGCTCTTACGGTTGCCATCCTTGCAACCGGGCTCAAAGTTTCTTCATAATCAATGCCATATGTCTGTGCATACCCCTTGACAACTAATCTTGCCTTGTATCTATTCACAGAACCATCTGCATTGTGCTTGATCTTATAAACCCACTTACAGCCAATTGCATTCTTGCCTTTAGGCAAAGGCACCAATTCCCATGTAGCATTAGCATCCAAGGCATCCATTTCTTCATCCATGGCTTTCTCCCATTTTTCATTTCCCATGGCTTGCTCAAAAGAAGTGGGTTCTGGTTCCTGTATCACTTTGACCATATAGGCATAATGAATGGCTGTAAATCCATCATATTTCAGCCTATTCACAGGATACCTAACCCTGGTAGACCTGCGCAAAATAGGCTCACTTCCAGGTGCTCTCAAAACATCCCTGGTCTTCCTTACTCCAGGTGTAACAACAGAAGGAATACCCAACTCATCATCAATGCTCTGTTTTGAGCCATTGGATTCACCATCCACATAAGAGTGACCTGCATTCACATCAAACATGGGCTGATCTACCTTCTCTTTTCCTTTTCGTGATACCTGCGTACCACTATCTGCATTGCTTTGAGGGGATTCTCCTGATCTCAATCTGCCTGTCCATGGCGAAGTATGTGAACCACTGGTAGAGGACACTCCAGGTCCACTGATATTTTGTGATTGCTGCTGTGCATTCTGTGCAGCATTACCATTTTGTGCATCTACATCAATCATCACATTTACTGGTTTATACCAGCTGCTCATCTCATCAAAAACAACATCTTTGCTCACTGTGAACTTACGTGTAGAAGGGTTATAGCATCTATACCCTTTCTGCTGCAGAGAATAACCAATAAAGACGCACTTCTCAGCTTTTGGATCCAACTTGGACCTCAACTCATCTGGCACATGGACATAAGCAATGCAACCAAAAATTTTCAAATGAGAAATATCTGGTTTCCTACCAGTATACATCTCCTCTGGCGTCATGCCATGTATTGCTGCAGTGGGAGTCCTGTTCTCATTATATAGACTGCTGTAGCAACTGCTTCAGCCCAATAATAATCTAGTAGATCTTTTTCATTTAGCATAGCCCGAGACACCTCTCCAATATGCCTGTTTTTTCTTTCTGCAATTCCATTTTGCTGTGGGGTATGACTGCATGAATATTGCTGCTTTATACCATGCTCCTGCAAGAACCTTGCAAACTCATTTGAGAGGTACTCTCCCCCTCCATCTGACCTTAGGCATTTTATTTGCAGGCCTGTTTCTTTTTCAACTATAGCTTTGAAAGCTTTGAAGTGCCCAAACACTTCACTTTTCTTTTTCATAAAATACACCCACAGTTTTCTGCTGAAGTCATCAATAAATGTGACAAAATAGTGACAGCCTCCAATAGATGCAGCTTTTGTAGTCCACACATCAAAGTGGATTAATTCCAATAACACCATATTAGAGAATTTGGGAAAATCCTGATAACTTGGGAACTTTTGAGGGGTTGTAATTATGTAACATTCAATGTTTTTCATTGATTTTTCCCATAGATTTGGGAGTCCATCCAAATCTTGCAGATGTGCATGGTTTGCATCAACATAAATAAAATGTCAAATGTTGAGGTTTCGACCAATGCATGGTATTTTTTGAGGGGTTACAATTACAATGCATTGAGTACACTCCATTGACTTTCTCCCTGGATTTGGCCGTGTATATGAAATTCACAATTTGGAGTGTGCCTGTTCTGCATTAGCTGAGAAAAAAACATCATATGTTTGAGTTTAATGAAGCATTTTTTGCCTCTTCTCAAAAAAAGGTGGTGTTCAAAAACACCATTTTAGTTTAGTTGGAGAAAAAGTAAGAATGCAACACTAGTCCTTGATATTTTGTCGAGTGTGCAAAACTTGCAACCACAAAGCAATGGTCTGCAAAAAAAAAGATAAAGAAAAAAGATCAATGTCATACCTTCCAAATATTTGTCAGTATTCAAATAAATTATTGTTGTGCAAGGAAAAAAAAGTCATGCTTTTCAAGTACCTTCACTCCATTGTGGAGTCAGCATCAGAGTCAGAATCTGTTCTATGAGCCAAATTGGATAAAGCTCGCTTGCGTGCAATGGTTGGTATCTTCACCTTGATGGGGAGGTTGCTGCTCTTCGAGGAAACCTTCTTTGAGAGGTTACATTTTGGAACCCATGACCATACAATAGCATCAACAGATTCCCAACGTGGAGGATCACCTTTATTGCACATCCAAATCTTGTTCCAACAATCTGCATACACCTCCTCAATTTCTGCATTGTGTCTTTTGCATATAGGTGCCCAATATTGTATGAAAACCTTCTTGAAATTTTTAGATTTATTATCCTTCTGTACATCATTTTGAGCAATGCCTAGCCAAATTGGGTAACTTTTTTCTGCTGGTCGGACCAAAAGAAAGTGTCCTTTTTGTACATCAACCATTGGATCAAATGATTGTTTTGGCTTTTTCCTTTGAGGTCCACAATAATGATCATTCAACTCTTCAATTCCTTGAAACTCATCGTTTTCATTATCAAATACTTGCACACAATCAATATGTTGCGTCTTTGGCCAAAATCTCTCGTACATGCCCTCTACACTATTGTTTGGTTTATCAAGCTCATCAATCATGTTCTTCCAGTACTTCACTACTGGCTTGTAAAACTTTGTGAAAGATGCATCTGGACCTTGCAGGTGTGCCCATTTTTCCCAAAAGCGTACATACTCCTTGATACCAACTATCACATCTAAGTGATCCTTCACATACTTGAACATGGTTACATAAGGCGGCTCTCCACTTGGTAGCATTGGATGACCATCCGGATGTCTCTTCCACAACTCAATGCCACCTTCACTTGGTTGCCAATCTAATGATCGTGGATGCACTTTATATTGCATGATAGGAACTTCATTTCGCATAAAGAACCGAAATTGGAGAGGCTTTGAGTGTCCCACTAAAGAATCTTTCCCATCGCATAGGCATCCATCAACATAGCTCTTGAAATCAGGGACTTCCGTTACCAAAAATGGCGTTGGAGAAGACTCCTCACATTGTCTAAAAGTATCCATGAGATGTGCAAATGTCAATGTTTGGCTAGTTCTTAACCTCTCTGAAAACCTGCTAAACATTGCATCAATATCCTCATGTGTATGCCCAACCATCAAGAATCCCAATTGAATTGACTTGAAAATCCCTCGAGCAACAAGTAATGATAGGTATGCAAACAAGTACCTATTCTTGTTTTCAGAACCACAATTATCCAACTGCAACAATAGGTGTTCGGGTAGTTTCTTATAAGGATTTTCTTGATGGGAACTTCCAAGCCCAAGGTCTTTGAATGTTCCACCCACTGCTCCAAGATGAAGTTGTTGCTTGCCATTAGAAACATAGTGAGAATTCAATGCTTCTCTTGAGGTTAGTGCACTTAGCAGAGCGTTGTCAGACCTTGGCATCCCATCATGTACTAAATCTCCAAGTGCATGGTTATCAAATCTTTCAAGATTTCTCAAACACAAAGCCAATGAACCAATCGTGAAGTTAGGATCCGACGGCCACAAGGATAAAGAAAAGTGACCATAACGTCCTTGACCATGTCCATGTGTTATCATGCCAGTCAAAGCCACTGGGAGCTGAAAGGACTTGTCTGTGTCCTTTGAACGATTGCGTAATCTAGGGATGGCTGTCTTCTTTTGGTCCATCTTATCATGGATAATGCACAAGTATGTCTGAGGATACATTTCAGAAAATCTGCGCCAAGTGTAGTACACATTTCTACAACTTTTTTGTTGTAACATGTGTTTTCTTCTATCTTCCATCAACTTATTACGTTCATTTTGGCATTTTGTCGCTGCAAGCTGAGCCTTGATTGCACTACATAAACCACACTTAGAGAATTCACTTGTTTTTGACAAAGTTACATGCTTGAATTCAGAGTTCCATATGCAGTTGAATGTGGAAGTTGACATCTCTTTACAACCCAAACTATGCTTTAATTGCATGTTAACTTCATAGAGAATATCAACCTGCTTGTATACATCCGGTATCACCAACTGTGTTTCCCTTGATCCATCCTGAAGTGTTCTACTTTTGTGTGGCATACGCTCAGAATTGTTATCCACAAAATCTTGGATTATGGCTCTACCCAGTTCTGTGTGGTCCCAACCTCTCCGCACGATTCCTTTATTACCATGTATGCACCTTCGTATACCAATTTCAAATTGCTCCCTGTATCGATAAAATGTTGTTTTTGGAATACCATGCATTTCATACCATGCTCTACAACAAACTTGAATACCATTCAATGAAAAGACATATTTGAACTGCCCATTGTCATCTTTTCGACAAGCAACCCCAAGAGTGTCATATACATAATTGGTGCGAGCCTCCAAACTTTGGCCCCAATACTCTATGCGTAATTTGGATATCATTTGACGATCGGCAAATTGACAACAATTTTGTTTACAACAATCAATCATCGATACTTTTATGACTGCATCCCTTGTGAGTCTAGATGATGCTAATGGCATGCCATGTTTTTTAGCTTTTCTCTTTATCATGCAATAACGCCTCTTTTTTGTGGATTTTTCCATTGGGTCCTCATCTTCCATGTGCTTTTTCCCAAAACCACTTGAAGAATTCATGGTGTCATCGATTCTTAATGAAGTTCCATCTAAAAAGGTTATTTGTGCAATGGGCCATTTTATTAAGTGGATGGTATCGATGCTTGATACATCACTATGATACTTTTCAATTCCCACACCTAGATTACCTTCACCAAGCATCTCAAAATTTATAGGTTCAAATGGGTAGACATACAAAACAACACCCTCTGCAATGCTCTTGGTTTTCTGCTCATCCCATATTAAGACTTTCTTGTCCTTCCATGATTCTCGAATGGAAAACTCATCATATTCACATAGAGGTTCAACGTCAATGGTATCTGATGTTATATCATTCATTGGTACAATAGCTCCATTGACATTGTCCACACAACTCATTGATCGTGCTTTCCAACGAACAACACTACCCAAAGCCTCATAGACTAAGAATGCATCCATTGTAGGAAATGGAAGAAGTGCACTTTCATCCATACAAATATCGATCGCCACTGATACATTGTTTTCCCCCAAGGGCACACCTTGGCACATGTCATCATGTGATGTAGAGAATATTGTCCCAATGGCAACAATCTTTCCACTGACAAGCAAGTTGACTTTAACCCCCACTTTCAATGTGGCACCTGCATAGTACATAGCATTTGTTATAGTTCAATATTGATATCTGATGGTGTGACTTAGGATGAAAATGCTTTACAAGATTTCATTGCAAGACCAAATCTTCCTAAACCTTGGTGCTTTGAATTTTAGGCAGCAAAATTTGGCTACATGGCCAAATCTTCACAAACCATGGTGCTTTGAAATGGAGATAGCAAGATTTGTCCCCACAAACAAATCTCCCGAGACGCTGGTGCTTTCAAGAAGCCATCAAGATTTATCCACACATCCAAATCTACTTAGACCTTGGTGCTTTGAAACAAGCCCACAAGATTTGGCCACATGGTCAAATCTCCCCAGACCCTGGTGCTTTGAAAGGAGCCAAAAAGATTTGGCCACATGGCCAAATCTCCTAAGACAGTAGTGCTTTGAAAGAAGCAATAAGATTTGGCCACGCGGCCATATCTGCTCAAACCTTGGTGCTTTCAAAGAAGCTAGCAAGATTTGGATGCACGGCCAAATCCTTCAAGACCTTGGTGACTTCTTTCAAAGCACTGAGAAGATTTGTTTGTGGCATTCTTTCAAACTTGGGGAGATTTGGTCATGTGGCCAAATCTTGTAGGCTTCTTTCAAAGCACTAGGGTATGGAGAGTTTTGGCCATGCAACCTCCTCTTGCATGCTTCTTTCAAATCACCAGGTTCTGGGGGATTTGGCCATGTGGCCAAATCTTTCAAAGCATTAGGGTTTGGGAAGATTTTGCCGTGCTGCCAAATGTTGCTAGCTTCTTTGAAATCACTAGGAAGATTTGGCCACATGGCCAAATCTTCTTTCAAATCACTAGGAAGATTTGGCCACATGGACAAATCTTCAAACGTTAAATTTAAAAATTGAAAATCCACATTTTAAAATTTAAAATTTAAAGTTCAAAATTCAAAATTCAAAATTCAAAATTTAAAATAAAAAATTCAAATTTCAAGTTTCAAGTTTCAAATTTTGAAATTCAAATCTAGAGATCCTACTTTCAAAAAAATCGTACATGCTTTTCATGATTCACACTATTACACTTTAAAATCATACTATTACTTTAAAAGCAAACTAGAAAATCTAAAACTATTAAAAAACCAAAACTTTAAAAGGCAAAGCTAAACAAACCTTTTAAACCAAGCATAAAAAGTAAACCTATGAGAAGGAATTGAATTCGTCTTCATGGGGGATCAAGTGCTAGGCTCACCTTGTTCTCTCCCTTCCCAAATCTCCAATGTGTACATAGGGTGGTTTGAGAGCTTTAGGACAACGTCTTAGATGGGGTAGTTCTTGAAAAACACTCCTCCACCCTTGCTTAGCTAATTGCAAGTAAAAAAGTTCAAAACTATGTCAAAATGAGAGGTCCCGAGAGGCTCCCCATCCCAGTTTTGTCCTAACAATGTGTACTTAACTATGTAAGTTTTAAACTTCCATTACCAATTCAACTCTCCATAGATTCCACACACAATAGTTGGATTAGAAAGAGGTCTTTTTTTTTTTTTTTTTTTTTTTTTTGGCTCTACATGCTTTTGGGTGGATTGCTCCTTCCCCCCAAAACATGCTTTTTTGGGGGGATTGCTCCTTCTCTTTCCCCACCCCCCCCCACCTATTTTGGGGTTCCTCTTTTCCCCCTCCTTTTTCAAGCCGCTCCACGCTGCTGCTCCTCCTTCGGTTCACGCTGCTGCTCCTCCTTCGGTTCCTCACTGCTCCTCCCTCGTCTTCTCTTCTGCTCCTCCCTCGTCTTCTCCCCCGCTCACGCCGCTCCTCCTCCTCCTCCTCCTCCTCCTCCTCCTCCTCCTCCTCCCCGCTCATGCTCCACTCTCCTCGTCCCTCTGCCATCTTCTTCCCGTTGCTTCTCCTCCTTCTCACGGTTCCTCTTCCACTCATGCTTTGCTCTCCTCGTCCCTCCAACGGAAGCTCACTCACGCTCCGCGTTACTCCTCTCCGTCCCTCTAGATCTTCCCAAATGAGGAGACACTGAGCAGCCGCTTCAGAAGGATCACCACCGAAGAGCTTGTAGAAGGAATACACCGATATGAATACTTGCTGCCGGAAACACTAGATTACACAGGGAAGTAAAGAGTATGGTCGTCAGACGCCCAAGAATTTGTTGCAAGACAAGAGATAGGATAGGAGCCAAAATGTGGAGTCTCAATCCGACACTGAGAATAACGAGAACACTGTCCACAATTGATTGAAATCCAAATAGCACAAGCTCACGAACAACAATGGCTACTCAATCATCCAAGTAAGAAAATGAAAGAAATCGAAAGTGTACCTAATTCTTGCATCTTCTCCATTTTTTCCATTTCGAAACACCACGATTTGAAAGAAAGAGTCTTGTAAAAGTAGGAATCTTGAAGTGTGATTTAAAAGTAGGGTCTTTATTATATGATTTGACTTTCAGATCTTGAAATTTGAAATTTGAATTTTGTATCTAAGATTCAAAATTTCAATTTTGAATTTTGAATTTTAAATTTTGAATCTTAGATTTTGAATTTTGAAATTTGAAATTTTTAGGTTTGAAATTTGAATCTTAAGATTTGAATTTTGAATTTTAAATGGGGAGATTTGGCCATGCGGCCAAATCTTCTTGGCTTCTTTCAAAACATACAAGATTTGGCCGTACGGCCAAATCTTCCTAGACCTTGGTGATTTGAAGAAGCTATAAAGATTTGGCATCACAACTAAATCTTCCTAAATCTTGCTGCTTTGAAAAGATTTGTCCACATAGCCAAATCTTCCTAGACACTCATGATTAGAAAGAAGATAGCAAGATTTGGCCGCATGGCCAAATCTCCCTAGACCCTCGTGATTAGAAAGAAGCTAGCAAGATTTGGCCGCATGGCCAAATCTCTTTAGACCTAGGTGATTTAAAAGAAGCTAGAAAGATTTGGCATCACAACCAAATCTCCCCAAATCCTGCTGCTTTGAAAAGATTTGGCCGCATGGCCAAATCTCCCTAGACCCTTGTGATGAGAAAGAAGCTAGCAAATCTCTGCAGGTAGCATAGCCGAAAAGTGCAAGAGTGCATTGTCTCAGATTGAGACACCCTTCGCAGTGTGGCGAGAGGGCAATATATGCTATGGGTGAAGGCAAAGCCCTCGTTGACTTTATTTTTCTAATTCGAGTCCATTTTGGGGCCCGTTTTGGAGGCGGAAGTTCTCCGCAAACACTGAGAAAAAGGCTCTATTTTTGCTGTGCGACCACTACTCTGCAGGTCGGTGAAAAGTTGCCACAGAAATTGCATCATATGCCTATGCGCAGAAGTACTAGGAGTTATAGAATCATCCTTATTGCCTATTGATGCAAAATCATCACTAGGATGTGACTGTGTGGTCAAATACCACTTTCATCAGTTTTGCAGATTTGCCCGTGTGAGGCAGAAGCTGTCTCTTTTGCAGTGACAAAATATTTTGCAGTGTTTTGTAATGGCGTCTGATTCTCTTTCATAGATTGTCACTGAAAAGCTTGACAAGAACAACTTCCAAGCATGGAAGTTTAGAATGACAAATTTCCTTATGGGAAAAGGCTATTAGGAGTTCATTACAGGAAATGAAGAAGAACCAGTTCTTCCTAATGTTTCCAATCAACAGGAAATGCAAGCATTGAAATGATGGCATGAGAGAGCCAGAAAAGTTATGTATTGGCTATCTATCGGTATTTCAGATTCTATGATTGTGCATATTCAGGATGCAAGTATGCCAAAGGAGGCATGGGATACTTTGGCAAAAATGTACAGCACAAATACACAAGCCAGGAAAATGCAGCTCAAGCAGGAGTTGCATAATATGTAGAGAGAAAATATGAGCATCAATGACTACCACATGAAGGTGAAGAAAATTGCAGATGCACTTGCTTCCATTGGGTTGCCAGTGGAAGATGATGATCTAGTTTCTGTGACCTTGAATGGTCTAGGAAAGGATTATGCATAGTTTCGGACATCCATTGATGTCCGTGAAAAATTTCCTGATTTTGAGGAGTTGTTTGCTCTTCTAATTTCTGAAGAGCAGAGATATGGTGGTGCATCTTCTTCAGGAGGAACTTCAAAAGAAACTGTCTTCTACTCAAATGCTAGAAGTGGTAGAGGCAAAGGTAGAGGAGGCCAATCTAGAGGCCGTGGTAGAAATTAGAATATGCAGCAAACTCAAGAAAACCAATCCTTTGGAGGACATGGTAACTCTAGAGGCAAGGGGAGCAAAAGAGGTGGTGGTGGATGGTAGAGAGGCCAAAATGCAAACAGCAATGTCGAATGCTACTATTGTGGTAAAATGGGTCATATCGCTAAAGACTGCTACAAAAAGCATAATGACATTATGAATGGAAAATTGCAGCAAGGCAATTATGCATCCTCTAGTAGACAGGGTGATGACAGAAATGAGCATTTGTTTATGGTGCAACACATGACCAATTCTATGACAAGTGCAGAAGAAAGTAATGATGTGTGGTATGTTGACTCAGGTGCGTCAAACGAGATGACAAGTCATGCAGAATGGATGCAGGATGCAAGGAAAATGGAAAGACTAGGATTTGTGAAGACTAGTGATGATACTGCACATCCTATTGTGCAGATTGGTAAAATTTCTTTGTCTATGCATGCTTGAATTGAATGCAGCAATGTTTGCACATGGGACCGGTGTAGTTGTAGATATTGGTATCTGGCATAAACGCATTGGTCATGTTAATGTACAGTGACTTAAATCAATGCAGGCCCAAAATATTGTTGCAGGATTGCCTAAATTCAAGGTAGCAGAAATGCATAAGGTATGTGAAGCCTGTCAATTTGGAAAACAGGCAAGGAAACCATTTCCTAGACATGTTCAAGAGATTAATAAGCCATTGGAATTAATCCACTCTGATGTGTGGACTACTAAAGCTGCCTCTATTGGAGGCTGTCATTATTTTGTCACTTTTATTGATGACTACAGCAGAAAAGTTTGGGTGTATTTTATGAAAAAGAAAACTGAAGTGTTTGGGCATTTCAAATCTTTTAAAGCTATGGTTGAAAAAGAAACAGGCCTACAAATAAAATGCCTAAGTACAGATGGAGGGGGAGAGTACCTCTCAAATGAGTTTGCAAGGTTCCTGCAAGAGCATGGCATAAAGCAGCAATATTCATGCAGTCATACCCCACAGCAAAATGGACTTGCAGAAAGGAAAAACAGGCATATTGGAGAGGTATCTCGAGCCATGCTAAATAAAAAAGACCTACCAGATTATTATTGGGCTGAAGCAATTGCTACAGTAGTTTTACATAATGAACAGGACTCCCACTGTAGCAATACATGGCATGACGCCAGAGGAGATGTATACTGGTAGGAAACCAGATATT
Organism: Dipteris shenzhenensis; assembly: GCF_047967505.1. Classification (NCBI taxonomy): domain Eukaryota; kingdom Viridiplantae; phylum Streptophyta; class Polypodiopsida; order Gleicheniales; family Dipteridaceae; genus Dipteris; species Dipteris shenzhenensis. The sequence continues at coordinate 16,600,410 of NC_141611.1, forward strand.
TCTCATTTGAAGATTTTTGGTTGCATTGCCTATGTTCATGTGCCAGATGAGTTGAGGTCCAAGTTGGATCCAAAAGCTGAGAAGTGCATCTTTATAGGTTATTGTTTGCAGCAGAAAGAATATAGACGTTATAACCCTTCTACTCGTAAGTTTATAGTGAGCAAAGATGTTGCTTTTGATGAGATGAGGAGTTGGTATAAACCAGTAAATGTGATTGATGATATAGGTGCACAAAATGGTAATGCTGCATAGAATTCACAACAGCAATCACAAAATATTAGTGGACATGTAGTGTCCTCTAGCAGTAGTTCACATATTTCACCATGGACAGGCAGATTGAGATCAGAAGAATCTCCTCAAAGCAATGCAGATAGTGGTATGCAGATATCACGAAAAGGAAAAGCGAAGGTAGATCAGCCCATGTTTGATGTGAATGCAGGTCACTCTTATGTGGATGGTGAATCCAGTGGCTCAGAACAAAGCATTGATGATGAGTTGGATATTCCTTTTGTTGTTACACTTGGAGTAAGGAAGACCAAGGAACTTTTGAGAGCACCTGGAAGTGAGACTGCTTTGTGCAAGTCTACCAGAGCTAGGTATCCTGTGGATAGGTTGAAATATGATGGATTTACAGCCACTCACTGTGCCTACATGTTCAAAGTGATACAAAAACTAGAACCCACTTCTTTTGAGCAAGCCATGGAAAAAGAAAAATGGGAGAAAGCCATGGATGAAGAAATGGATGCCTTGGAAGCAAATGCTACATGGGAATTGGTGCCTTTGCCTAAAGACAAGAATGCAATTGGCTGTAAGTGGGTTTATAAGGTGAAGCACAATGCAGATGGTTTTGTGAATAGATACAAGGCAAGACTAGTTGTCAAGGGGTATGCACAGACATATGGAATTGATTTTGAAAAAACATTCAGTCCAGTTGCAAGGATGGCAACCTAAGAGCAGTCATTGCTATGGCTGCATCAAAGGGATGGTCTTTACGCTCGGGGGGGTCACTCATCATATGTAACCCTATCACGTGAGTTCAACAGAAGGATATTTTTTATTTCTAAAATTTATAGAAATAAATATACATAAGGGACTATTTAAAATAGTTTTGGAAAAATTTTACAGATTTGTATAGAAAAGGGGTACATTTTATTAATGAAAAAATTTACAGATAAGGGATTTTAAATATAGGCCTTGAACGCACGTGATATAGAGGGTTTATACATAGTGACTCCCCTGAGTCTTTACGTCAGATGGATGTAAAGAATGCCTTCTTGCATGGTGATTTGCAAGAAGAGGTCTTTATGGAGCAGCCACCATGTTATGTTCATACTATTCATCTTGAGTTTGTTTGCAGATTGAAGAAAGCGTTGTATGGCTTGAAGTAAGCACCTAGAGCATGGTCTAACAAGATAAGACAGTATCTTGTCACTATTGGCTTTCAGATTTCCAAGCCAGATTTCTCACTTTATGTGAGAAAAACAGAGAAAGGTATTATGCTGCTTGTCATTTAGGTTGATGATTTGATCATCATAGGTGATAGTGATGAAGATATCCTTCATGTGAAAATGCTATTAAAGCAGAAGTTTGAGATGAAGGATTTGGGAGAGCTGCGTTATTTCTTGGGCATTGAGGTGATTAGATCACCAAGTGGGATACAGCTCTTACAGAGGCAGTATGGATTGGACATGCGGTCCAAATATGGGATGACAGGCTCTAAGCCTATTTTAGTTCCTTTGGAGCAGAATGTAAAGCTGAGCGCAGATGCAGGTGAGCTTCTGGAAGACCCTACTATGTACAAGCGCATAGTAGGAAGTTTGATTTATATGACTATTACCAGGCCAAATTTGAGCTATGCTATTGGATTGGTAAGTCAATTTATGCAGGCTCCAAGGAAATCGCATTTGGATGTGGCTACACGCATACTCAGGCATGTGAAGTTCACATTGCAGTATGGACTATTTTATGAGGCTGGGGTTCAGATATAATTGCATGGATACACTAATGCTGATTGGGCTGGTAGTATTTCTGATAGAAGATCTACTAGTGGATATGTGTTCTCTTTTGGGAGTGCTAGATTCACTTGGAGTAGCAAGAAACAGCCTACAGTTGCCTTGTCGAGCACAGAGGCTGAGTACAGGGGTGCAACAATGGCTGCATGTGACGTAGCTTGGTTGCATAAGCTACTTTATGATATGCATCACTCTACAGATGGGCCAGTTGTCATTTATTATGACAATATGAGCAGTATACACTTGGCAAATAACCCAGTCTATCATGCTAGAACAAAGCACATTGAGGTGCATTATCACTATGTGCGGGAGAAGGTTTTACTAGGTCTTATTGATCTAGTTTATGTTAGCACAGAGGATCAGGTAGCTAACATATTCAGAAGGCATTGGGACAGAGAAGCTGCACAAGTTTAGAGACCTACTTGGTGTGCAAGAATTGGGATCGAGCTCGAGGGGGAGTGTTGAGATATCAAGCTCCACATGATATGCTAGGGTGACCATTGTGCACTTATGTCACCAACTTGTTAGCTGTAGATGCGGTTGGTACACCGCCCATGAATAAGAGCTGGATGACAGCTATCCTTATGTATTCTAGTTCGTGGCTCAGTTAGTATGCCACCTTAGTTAGCTGAGTTTGGTTTGAGCCCCACATATAGGGTTCTTCTATTTCTTTGTACTAGAGTTCTTTTGGCTTTCACAACTAAGAAGAGGAAAACTGTTTTTAGCCTCCACCTTTGTGTGTATTCCCCCATTGTGTATGTGAGAAAGCCGCAAGTGAGACTCCTTCCTTCTCTCCCACTATCTTCACACCAACCACTGGGCTGTCTTAGTAAAATAACAATATATTGCAAAATATATTGTTGTTAATTTTTGCTCAACCATGCCACCGGATTGGAGAACAACTAATGTCTGTTCAACCACAGTGGTTCAAGACAATCACATAATTGGCAATTGAGCTGAACCAGCCTATAGTTGCATGATGTTCCAGCCACCTGGCTGGTTTAAGACAATCACATTTAGGCTCCTCAAACACCTTGCATCCCGTCCGCTTCTTATAGATGTCCTTTCTATTTGGAGAAACTCTCGTATTTTTGTGCCAAAATGTCATCAATGTAGCAATGACTTCTGCACTTAGGCTATCTCTTCTTTTCTTGCATCTTGTTGAAGCCCACAGACTTCTCAGGTCAGGATGATCTTGTTGACAACATCTTCGACTTTGTGCACCCAAGATGTTTCTCCTTTGTTTCAAGGGACACCAACATAGCTAATGTCACGCTCTTTGTACCTAGTTGATCTAAGATGTGCACCCCTTTCACTTTTTGTAGGCCATTTCTCACGCTAGAGAGCATCGCCTCTTGGGCGTGCATCTCTCGAGGTATTTGTAGGGTTGTTACTCTATGAACTCTAGGATGCAGGCTAAAGCTTATGAAGACTCGAGACTGGTAATCACCTGAATGGCCTGATGTTGCTGCCTCAAATGCTCCCTCATGACACCATGGTTTGTTTTCTTCGCTCTGATGGCAATGATTGAGTGCATGCCTCTGCAATCGCTTCTTGCTATTGCTCTGCATGGATTCTTCTTTCTTATCATTGCTTCTTCCTTCGTACATGTTGTAAAAGTGTCTTCCATTGCTGATTTGATACCATGCTAGCGCTTTCCTTGACCCACAATCTGTTCCTTGTGCCATGACCTGGCTTTTTCAGCTTTCTTGTCTTGCAGCCTCTGTCTACTTCTCTTGCAAGCCATGGTGAGCTACATGTTTCCATTGGTGGCATGGTCGTAATCAACCCAGAATAGACCCAGAGAACCTAGCTAGTGAGGCAAGCAAAGAATAGAAGGCAACTTACCTGAAAGAAGACAATGGCAAACCAAAGTTTGTGCAAGGTCACGTCGAGGTGCATGTGGGTTGTAGGACATTTGCAACATAGCACATGTAATGCTCTAACGGTCTCATTTCAAATCCTTATTCCATCATTTTTTGCTCTATTATTCAAGTTTGGAATGCGTACTACAACTTGAAGACAAAGTTTACTGAATTCTGTTAAGCAATGCATAAGTTATGCGTCATATATTATCTCAGGGGGGTCACTATGTATAAACCCTCTATATCACGTGTGTTCAAGGCCTATATTTAAAATCCCTTATCTGTAAAATTTTTTATTAATAAAATGTACCCCTTTTCTATACAAATCTGTAAATTTTTTCCAAAACTATTTTAAATAGTCCCTTATGTATATTTATTTCTGTAAATTTTAGAAATAAAAAATATCCTTCTGTTAAACTCACGTGATAGGGTTACATATGATGAGTGACCCCCCCGAGTATATTATACGGAAAAGTCCCTAACCCTCACCAAAAATGGCTACACCCTAGCAAACAATAACCCAATACTCGATGTTTTTTAGAAATAGAGAAACATTGACAACTCCCAGCAAATTGTAGATAGAGATGACTTTGAATGACCACCCCGATATGGGATGATCTGTTAGATCAACAAGCAGGCAGAAGCTTGTCAAAAGTAAGACAAAGCAAGTAGTGCAAGCAATAACTAATACAGAACAAAGAATGACTAAAATCTATAGCTTGTCAAAATTATCCAACAAAGTCAATGCCAATGGGTAGAAAAATGGCTGACAAAGCAATAGAGAATAGTAGAGAAATGGCCAATGAAGAGTGACCAATACACAATGCAAACAACTAATAGTTGCAAGATGTGCGATTTTGAGTGATTTTAGATTGCCAGTTAAATGAAGAACATATGGCAAAGAAAGAAAAGACTTCTAGTATGGCCTCTACATCATGAGATCGTGATCAACGCTTAAGAAATTATGTCGAACAAAAGAGATAGTAAGACAAATAGTAGCAGTGTAGCCTCTATAGTGTGAGGTCATTTTCAACCGCAAGGACTATCTTTAAAATTTACTCAAGAAAATCAATGCATGCAGAGAGAGATAGAGAGGAAGGTCGAAGGATCTTTGACAAAATCGTCAATCAATGCATAGAGAGTGTCACTGAACGATATCATAAAGAGAAGGTCAGAATCAATGAAAGCTTAGTTGCACGCATATTAGATCAGGTTTAGAAGCATCAAAACCTTCTAGACTATTTTGCTTCATAGGGATATTAACTAATCAAAAAAGAGAGCTCTGATTCCTTGCATACCCGGTCACTTCACAGAACACCATTAGAATCAATCAAAGCTTAGTTTATTTTGATGGATAAACACGTATGCATATAGATCTGTCCCAGAAGCATCAAAAGCTTGGACTATTTCCATTCACATAAACATTAACTAATCGAAATGATTCCTTGCGTTTTTGGCTGCTTCACCCAATGCCAAAATAACTTGTGACCACTTCAAAAAGCATGAAAAGAAAATGAAACAGCTCAAACGAGAAGGAAGGGCCAAAAAAGCATTTCTGGCTTCCTTGACCCTTGCATTCAGAGCACTTGTAGATGGTCATCAAACTTGCACACTTTCCTGACCTAGATGCAGATGAAAGATAAGCAATGAGACTCCACACGAAAGGACATACCTATAGTCCCTATCCACCATGTGCAGAAGAGATACCACGAATGGAAAAGAAAAGAGAACCAAAGAACAAATACACTTTGCAAACTCGTAGCAGAAGATGCCTCAAACTCCGTAGTAGCACGAAATGCAAGAAGATGAACAGCAACACCCAACGCAACAATCTCTGCAAGAAGATGGGATGGCACAAAATTCATGCCAAGGTCACAAGGAAAGGAGGGAGAAGAAAACGTCGAGTGTAAAAGATGGAGTGAAGGACGGAAGGGCGAGCATGAAGAGGGAGACACGCCGCCATAGGCAGGAAGAGGAATGGAGAGGAGCAAAGAGGCCTCTCCTTACAATGAGACCCTTAAGAAGGGTTATCCTAATTATAATGCTAGGAATCCCCTATTGGCTTATCCCCACCCTCCACATGGACATAAGCGCCCCCACCTCCTCCATGTAGTCATATCATTACAAGGCACAGGATATTTTTCGATGGAACTACCCACCTTTTTTACACTTTAAAAAAAAAACGGGCGCAAAGATCGGTATTTATGTCGCTATTAGCATCGGAAAAGAACGGCCACTATATAAGTGTCGCTATATAGCAACACTGGTAAATATCACTATATAGTGACACTGATAAATGTCGCTATGTAGTGACATTGGTAAACGTCGCTATATAACAATGATTAACAAAAGCTTTAAAAAAAATTAGTGGGGTTAAATAGGGCCACAGCAAGCCCTATTTTGCCACACTAATGTTTTTTTTAAAGTAATTACAAAAGAATATTGTTTGTTACAAAATTTCCCTTGTGATACAAAATTGCTCAAATGAGCCGAGCAACAGAATCATATACATGCTAAAGATATACAACATTATTTACAAAATTACCCTTTCGAAAAGAAGATATAAAATCGCTCAAACGAGCCGCCATATAGAAGCATATACATGCCAAAGTATATACAAACTACTATTAATACTACTACTACTATTGCTCATCCAAATAGTCATCCTCATTGCGCTGGCCTGATCCCTCTGCCTGATCCCTGGCCCTCGTCGAAGCCGTGTAAGCCTAATCCCTCGTCATCACTGCTCACCTCCGGTGATGGGATGTTTGAGCTTGCATTCTAAGAGTGAAACTATATTAATTGGAAATTAGATTGGAACTTAAAGAATAAAACAATTTGAAAAGTTAGATTACAAGTAGGAGTAGACTAATACCGTGCGAACAACCACCTCAGCCCAATCAACCGTCGCTCCCAATGCCTCTTGCTCAATAAACCATGGCTTTGTTCCTATGTGAAACTCACGTCTCATCTCTTCGTCTGTGGAAAGGCAACCCATCACAGCTTGCTATGGGCCCAATTTACGAGAGTTAGATAAAGTACATGCAATATGTAACAAAGCAAATAGAACAATAAATTATATGAGAAGAAGTAGACTTACCATGGTTGCCTTGAACCGTCTGCCCACCAAAGTGTGAAGTACCTACGAAATCCAGCCATCTCCTCGTAGCCCTCCTCTGACCCTCGAATAGTTCGAGATGGTCCTTGTACTGCTTCTTGAAAAACTTCCAGTCAGCTTTGTCTGCCTAGCTAGGTTTAGCCTTCCCCTTTGCAATGGAAGTATGCAAGGTTGACCTATGATGCTTCAAGACCCTACCCATGCACGCATGTAATCCGTATTGAACTCCCAATTTGGGGGATTAGGTATTGTCTTTTCGATTCATCGATGATTGCTTGCTTCTTTTGGCCATCCTGGTACCGCTAGTCAGTAGCTACCACTACTAAAGTCGTGGCTCATCAACCGCCTCATGGTGGCCATCACTGTTGAGCACTTTTTATTTTCTATTATCTCTCTAGCAACCATGATTTCATACGATAGGTCCTCGCTTGGGTAAGGAGGACTCATGGTAGTGGCAGAGCTAGAGCGAGTGGTGTTACTACGAGCGCTTACAAAGTGAGGAGTAGTAGTGGGAGTAGGAGAGGGCAAGGGACTTGACTGGTACTAGGTCTCGGGACCAAGTGGAGACCTATAGGGATGTGAGTGTGCTGACTCGTCTACATCTCTTGAGTCAGCACAACATAAGTAACCCTTCCTACTCTTCCTTTCCTTATGATGGGCATGCCCAAGTGATGACCCCTCAGTCAAAGGGGCTAGAGGGGACGGCTGAATAGTAGGTCCAACTATCGATGTAGGAGAGGGATTTGTTGAGGTCCTCTAGGATAGCAGAGAGAAGAATCTCACTACCTCTGCATCGGTCATCTATGCGACAAACTCACCGGGACTCCGACAAAGCCATGGGCTACTAGCAAAGGAGTTCCCCAAGGGGTAGTCACAGTGCTAGGTTTAGAGGAGTCGGGCTAGGGGTAGTCACAGGGATAGGCCCCTAAGGTGTCGCCTAAGTGGAATCAAAGTCCTCTAGAGAGCAGAGATCATGATGTCTCCTCCTACGAGGATTTTCGTACTCATCGGATGTGTGACATGGTCCCATGTCTAATTTAGGGGGATTGGACAAACGTAGACACGAACACGAAGACAAAAAACAAAAAACAAGAGCAGGTAAGAAATAGAATGACAATTAATTACTTAAGGCAATTATGAAATTCAAACTCATGAAATTATAAAAAGGCAATTAATCACTTGTGAAAATTATGAAATGGCATCAACGCATAAAGGATAAATATGAAAGAACAATTATTTACTTAAGACAATTATGAAAAGCTAGTTTTAAAATGATAAATATTTATGAAAGACAAGTGGAATCCAAGAAGATTTTCATATATATAAAAAATCGCCTGCAAGTATGTCTCCAAAAGTATGTATATAAAAAATATATGTCTCCAAAAGTATGCTTAAGTAAAATTTGTCTCCAAAAGAGACATTCTCCCAAAATGCCAAAATAGTGGAAGAGGTCTACTGCTCTACATTACTGTCCGAGGTACTTTCCTCCTCCATGCCACTAGGCGGGTCACTGGGGACCTCATCCTCCACTTCTTCTAATATGCGGTCATGCTCTTCAATGATTATGTACTCGCAATCCACGAATGCCTCCACACAATCCATTATGTCCTTTACGCAATTATATTTGAAGCTCCATCGCTCGTGGTGGTCTTTCCACAACCTATGGAGATCTCGTAGGTTGTGTCGTGGGTTCCTCAGTCACCCCTGCTCCACTACCCTTTAGCTTGGACCCCACCCAAGCGCACGCACTCGCACATTATACTTCACGTAGTCGCTCTCTTGTGCAATCTTCTCTTTTACATGAGCTAGCAGAGAAGCTATGTCTATAATCCCTATGACGTGAGAAATCAGGTTGGGGTTTAGGGAGGACACCCGTGGGTGAGGACGTGGTTGTTCCATTTGGAATCTGTTTGAAAAAAAAAAGAACCAAATACGGCTAAGAAGCATGTGAAAAAAGAACCAAATATGACTAAGGAGAAGGAAATAAGCATAAGCATAGGCAAATGCATATGAGGGAAAGCATTTAAGGAAAAGTTGAGAGAAAGCATAAAAGAGATTGAAAGAGGGGAAAAGGAAGAGGGGAAAAGAGCATTAGTATAAGAGAAGGAAAAACATATGCATAAGAGAAAAAGAGAGGAAGCATATGCTTATGCTTATCCATGACATATGAACATATGCTCATGCATAAGCATAAGCATAAGCATAGGCATAGGCATATGCTTTTGAAAAGAAGAGAAAAAGAGAGGAAAAAAGAGAGGGGAAAAGAAGAGACGGAAGAGGGGAAAGAAGAGAAGGAAGAGGGGGAAAGAGATTGAAAGAGGGGAAAAGAGCATAAGCATAAGAGAAGGAAAAACATATGCATAAGAGAAAAAGAGATAAAGCATAAGCTTATGCTTATGCATGAGGGTTTCTATGCCCATCACTGCAGCTAGCGCTTAAGGTGCTAGGTGCAGACCAATGCAAATAACAAAAATAACAAAAGTAAAAAAGGGGAAGCACTTTCTTACTTGGAAAAGTTTCGCTCAGTGTTTCATGGACTGGGCCTATAAAAGAGAGGAAACATACCAATTTTCAGATAACTAGTTAGAGGAATGAGGAGTTTGGAGAAGCAACTTTTCAAAGGGATTGGATTGAGGAGACAAGCATAAGTATACAAACAAGGAGAAAGCATAAGCCTTATACAAACAAGGAGAAAGAAACACTTATTTCATTAATTTTGGACTTGTCAATGTACAAATTCATTTTTACATATACTTTTGGACTAGTTTTCAAATAAAATTTAAGAAAAACCCAATCTTCAAAGCACATATAAAAACATAAAAACAAGCATTTTTTTATATATTTTTTAAGGACATGAAACTAAAATTATAAAATTTAATGTAGCCTAGATGAAAAAATAAGATTCGGTTGTTGTAAACTCTCTTAATATTTAATGGTGTTAATAAACACCTTCAAAAGTTAAGCCTGAGATAAGTTACACAAAAAAGAGTGGTTTACAAAAAAAAGAGTGGTTCAGTAATTGTAAACTCTCTTAATATTTATAATAGTGTTTAGGAAACACTTTCAAAAGTTACAAGTGGAAGTAGCAAACTCTCACAATATTTATAATTTAGGTGTTGAAAAACACCAAAAGTTACAATAAGACTCTCATTGGAAGGCAAATTACACCAAAAGTTACAATAAGACTCTCATTGGAAGGAAAATTTATTTTCAAGACTACAGCCATTCAATTTGATGAATTTTCTATTTTCAAGTCTTTAGCCTAAATTCAACCCATTCAAGAGCTGAGCTCATCTCATCCTCATCGATGTAGTTAAAATTATAGAAGAGAAGTAAGGATTGATGAATTTTCTCTTGCATAACACTTTGTTTATTCCGAATGGCTCTTGCGCTTCCTGGGGGGGAAATCTTCCATAACGAGCCACACGTGAAGATATCTCACTTTGAAAGTCTATCAGCTCTCTCCTATATGACTGCAATTTATCTATTTCAGTAGTAGCCATACTTATTTTTCTTTTCTCTTCCTTCTCTAAGCCCTTCTGACAAGCAAAGTCATCCTTCTCGTACTGGGTTAATGGAGCTAGATTTTGCTTTCTCTCCTCTCTCTTTCCTTGGTTCTCGGCAATCCATACTTTGATGCTGCTAATGGCTTGCTCGACAGAATGGATTACCTTAAAAAGATCCATAAAAACGAGAGGAGGAAGGTAACGAGAGTGAGGAAGGTAACTAGAGGAGGTAAGGCAAGATGAAAGGAGTATGCTTGAGAAGAGGAGGTAAGGTTGCGGGCAAGATGGAAGGAGCAAGCTTGAGGAGAGGAGTAAGGTAAGAAGAGTAAAGTGGAAGAAGTGTTTGCTGCGGATGAGATATAGAAGACGAACGAGGTGAGGAAGGTAACGAGAGTGAGGAAAGATATAGAAGACGAACCAGGTGAGGAAGGTAACGAGAGTGAGGAAGGTAAGTCAAGATGAAAGGAGTATGCTTGAGAAGAGGAGGTAAGGCTACGGGCAAGATGGAAGGAGCAAACTTGAGGAGAGGAGTAAGGTAAGAAGAGCAAAGTGGAAGAAGTGTTTGCTGTAGGTGAGATATAGAAGATGAACGACTACTAGGGGATTTATAGAACTACAGACTCATAATGTGGGATGAAAGATTTAGAATAAAGAATTGGTAGAGGCTGAGATGACTAGATGCAAGACCGTAATGCAAGACATGTGAGACATGTCAGATAGTGAGTACATTGAAATCTATAAAATAAAATGATGGGATGCAAGACCGTAATGGGAGACATTTGAGACATGTAAGACAGTGATAGTACATTGAAATCTATAAAATAAAATGATGGAACACAAGAATGATATAATTATTAGAATCTCATCATGAGATATTCTTTTAATATAATATAAGTTAGACTTGCTGATGCAAGACCGTAATGCGAGACATGTGAGATGATAGATTTTGAGTACATTGAAATCTATAAAATAAAGTGATGGAACATAAGAATGATATAATTATTAGATTCTCATCATAAGATATTTATTGTACATAATAAATTAGACTTTTAAAAAAGTAAAACCTAATGTATTGTAATGAATAAATATCATAAAATATTCTAATGTATTGTAACATTGAACATAAGTTTAAAAAACATTATCATTAATCAATACAAACAAGATAAAAATCTTCAAGGACTCATGTTTCTTTCTACATGTTTTACAACTGAATAGAGTCTGATGAGTCCTCTTGAGGCTGTGATTCTCTAAGAGTACATTGAGTCTCTACTTCTTGTGTGGATGGTGTACATTGAGATTCTACTTCTGGTGCAATCGGGATAGACTTAATCTCTTCCTCCTTTGCAAGATGTGATGTTGTAGATGCACATTGAGTCTCTAGTTCTTGTGTAGGAAGAATGCATTGAGTCTCTAATTCAAGTGGAGACTGTAATGCTTCTACTTGAGGCGGTGATATAGAAGGAGACTGAATTGTCTCTTGTTTTTCTTTGGCTCCCTTAGGTTCTTCATTGAGTCCATCATGTTGTTTCCCAATGGTAGTAGTTAGGTAGTGAACAGTCTTAGCCATAAAATCTTGTAGCTCCAGCTTTGTATATGCTTCTATTGAGACATGTTAAAAAATTTCATTGAGGAACAACATGAAGTTGTAGGCAATTCTCCATCCACTACTAAACTTGTCTTTCTGCTCCACTACGAGGCGTGTCTGGAAATTTGGTTGGTCTTGATGCTCCCTGATTTTCATAATCGCAAAAACTAACTTGTTTGCAGACCTGTCCATCATGACATATGACAAAGTGAATTTGTGTAGTAAATAGTAAAATGCATGTTCATAATGATATGATAAAAGAACACTTACTTGAACACCCCGTGAAAGCTATAAATGAGTTGACAAACCAACAATGGTTGTCATCAAAATCCCATACTATCAGGCTCCAATGTGAACTACATCACCAATAAAGAGCGATAAGATTTATCACAATATTAAGTATTAATTGACACAATATTACAAATAAGAGAGTAAAAGAAAGATTGAGACGATACTTACTTCTCATAATATGGCATAAAGACAACTAGCATGCCATCCAAGTCTAAAGGTTGTAGCATTGAACAAACATCATCTACTGTCTTCTTGGTATCACTAAGTACAGCTGAAAGAATAGAATCAAGCATACAGATGCGATTCTGTACTGATCTAGGAAAGTGAGATATAACCGTACTGCAGCAATAAATAAACAAATGTTAGAAGCAGATTGAATCAAATGATTGAAGTATCAAGACAAGAGATGTTCATATCAAACCTGAGGATGGCCATCATGACTTTGTCATTAGCCTCTTTCAAAGGGTCGGAGAGGATTGTAACTTCCTCGCTACCAAAAGTCAAAACACGGGGTTGCTTGCTAATGATAACCCTAACCTCAAAAGAGCTCCCCATTTCGTCCAATACAGCAGTTACATTAGGACAACTTATGGGTGTAGCAACCAATGTTTCCTCTGGATGCTCCACCATGTTATCAATAAATGCCTTAATGATAGATGACATAAATGCATATAGATGCAAGTCTGTATATGTCAACAATGAGGTTTCACCGCCGCTCAAATTAAAAATTTGAGCAAGGAGCAAAAAGCAGTTATATCTGACTCTCCACCCACAACTGTGGTCATCATTTTCTTCGCTGCAGGGCATGTTACATACTCTATTTGATCTTCTAATTCACCTTCCATTTGCATAAGTGCATCTATAGCACCTACCAACTTTCGAGCGAATCTACACATCAAAATAGAAAACATAAATGAATGTGCGCATTGCATAGGATGCATCTCATTGACATAATTATGACACAAGTAGGTTATACTTACTCTGACACACTACCATGGATAGATGCTATTGAATTGACAAAGAAACATTTCTTGGCTAAGATGTCCACAATTACCAAGCTCCAATGCAAGCTGCATTATCAATTAAGAATAATTATTATTTGATATAATTGTCCACAATGTAAGAGATAAGCTAGGTAGGGATTGATACTCACTCCTTGTGATATGCAGTAAAGATAACTCGTGCCACAATCAAATCAATAGGTTGCAACCACTTAAAAACATCATCTATGGTCTTCTGCTTATTGCTAAGTACACTAGAAACAAGAGGATCGACCATATATGCACATCTCTATATATATAGGGGAAGCTGTTCTAAAACCATACTGCAATAAAAAGAAAAGAATATTAGTTCATTTGATCCAATGGAAATACAAAAGCATAAAGTCAATAAAAAGTTTGTGTCAAACCTGAGGATGGCTATTATGACCTTGTCATTAACCTCTTTCTTGAAGTTTATAAGGATTGAAATGTCCTCTTCATCGAATAGAAAAGTAAGAGGTTGTTCTCGAACTTGAAACCTAACTTCAAATGACTTCTCCATTTGCTACAAGGTATGATTATTTTCTAGAGTCATCCGATGGATAGCCAGAGCAGCTTTGCTTTCTTGAGATGAGCTTTCTATATTCTCTACTCCAGCTATGTCCTCCTCATCCTCCTCCTTTCCCTTCTCCTATAAAAGGATAAAATAATTATGAGATTCAAAATTTTAAATTAATTATAAATTTAAAAAGACCTTTAAATTAATAAAGAAAATTAAACATAAGTTTTCATCCCTCTACATATCTTCATGGTCTTTTTATGTAACCTTCAGAGGCAAGGTCAGTGTCATATCCATCTTCTTCTACTTCCTTACTATCACTGGTGTCCTCACTATCATATCCAAAGCTTTCATCATCTTTCTTGCTCTCATCATACATGACCATCTCTATGTCAGCATCCTCTTCATGTGAGATCGGACCTTTCTTATCAAACTTTATTGTGAGAGAAGCCACAGTATCAAGGTATTCCAAGCAAGCAGGGCTCTCAATAATATTTACATTGTGTCCTTTTCTGATAAGAGCTTCAAACAAATGTCCCATTTGACACAATGTGACTTCCCATCTGGACGGTAGCAAAAATTCCATCATACTAATTAAAAGATCAGCACTTTTTGTTGGCCTTTCATAGTGATTTGCATTGCGATGGAGGGGACTTGGAGCTTCATGCTCTTCCAGCAGTAGTTGCAATCTCTTTGCATTCCCTCTTATATTGTTTTGTAAGGAGTTATCATTGTAAGGGCTCTTCATGCATAAGAAAAAGGTTTCAAGACTCTGTATCTTGAGACCGCATTCTCTCTTGTCCCTTTTTTATGAGTATATACCATTGTAAATCTTAAGCTCATTGCCATATTGTTTTTCTAGGGTAGCAGACATTTGTTCCTTGTCATCTTTATCATCAAATATGACTATGTTACATTGTCCCACTCTACCAATGGTGGTATGTAATATTCTATCAAGGAGTTGATGAATGTCATCCGGTGATATTTCATAGACAAAGAAAAGCTGAGGTCTCTCCCAAGCAGTGTCGTCGGACAAAAAATCATTCAATGAAACTCCCTTGCACTCAACACTCTTTCCAGACTCTGAAATGATTTCATGTATGAAAAAAAAGCCCTTGTTCAAAGTTTTTTCTTTTCTGAGAGTGTGCTTATTGATGACTTTTTGTGCATATGCATACACATTTCGGGAATGTCACTTGTCATAGAAGGAGTAATTTCAGATCCATCATCTTCTACCTTCACCCATTTATGCACCCAAACCTTCTGTTTAGTTGACGGTAAAGCTGATGCCATCTGCCTCACAATGTTATGATCAATTTTACATTGGCTAATTGGAATATTTTTTTCTGCCAATAAATATTCAATTGCACTCTTTATTGCATCACGCTTGACCTGTTGGATGATGCAATCTTCCATGCAATGATCTTTATCATATTTGCCAAAAAACCATTCTTTGGACATTAATTTCTCTGCAGCAAGACTTGCGTATTTGTCTGGTAAGTTTCTTAAAGGCCTCCACATCCGAGCTGTCATCTCTTTTTTCTCAATCTTCTTTGCCTTCTCTTTAATCAATGATGGAGCCTCATATGTGACATCTCCTTTCTCACATGCAAGACACACGTCTTTAATCTAATGAAAAACTTCATCACTATGGAAAAGTATGCTTGTGTAGTCTTGATACCTATCCCTTACTGTCTTAAAGCTTGTAATCACCTCTACTCTTTCTTGCTTTCCCCTTGGTACAATGGCACTCAAGCATGTGTAGAAGTCAACAAGATTATCCGCTTCCACTTTAGTTGCAGTTCTTTTGAGAGTGGTGGTCAAAGGAGAATGAAAAGTTTTTTATATGGTCCTAGCTTTGAGCAACATCTCTAAAGTGGAGGTGATTTTTCGTAGTGCATAAATGTCATGATTAAGTCTTTCCGACTCAATCAAATATTTTTTCTCGTTCTTGAAGATACAAATGCATGTAGAATAGTAGTGAAATTGAGGCACACTCGCGAAGGTTTGATAAGTAATTTCTCCTTTCTTGTATGCATCTCTAGAGCGCTCATTACAAGCATAGGCATAGTGCTGACCATCTATTGCCTCAAATGTACAATGAGCTAAGAAATTTCTCTTGGCATCCCTTATATGTCGTTCTGGATCATTCACTGAACTCTGTCCTTCTTGAAGTGAGGGAACTTGTTTTCTGAGGAACTTAGTGAATTGCATCTCAAAATCTATAGGCTGAGAGAAATTGATGGATTGACTATAATCTTCCATGACTGGCCAAAATGTTCTTGGACGGAGTACCAAATTAGAAACAACTAGTTTTTTTCCATCAATCAAAGCCTGAAAAATCTTTTCAGCATAGACTGTATCTAAGGTCCTGCTGTTGGTGAAGACACTTGCTTTGACCACCGTTGAAGCATGTATAACTTGAGTCTTCTGGCCCCATATATATCCTGGATCCTCATTTGTCACAGCCTCATTCAAGCGAAGATTTAGGTTCTTCATTGATAACATTTCTGCTTCTAGATCTGACTCCATTTCAAGACCCTCTACATCCTCTTCGTTTCTTCCTCTTCTCTTCTTTGCCCTTTCTTTGTATATGAACGACCTCTTTTTCGAGTTATAGGACTTGGAACTGTAGCTCGTGAAGTACTTGCCTTTTGCATTTGACGTCGAGGTTTATTTTTTAGGGGCTCTATGTGAACCGCTTTAGATCGCCCTACTTCTTCTTCTATTGCCTCAACTTCAGGTAGACTTAAGGGCTTCACTTGTTCTGTTATTCCATCAACTTCATGAGTTACACCATCTAAGTGAGTAATACCATGAACAAGAGATGTGTGTGCATGTCCTGTCTTATCTGATGCATGTCATGTCTCACTCAATTCAATTTCTGTCTGAGATGCATGTGCATGTCCTGTCTCCACCAATTCAATTCCTATCTCAGATGTAGATCCCTTGTAAGCATCCACGTGTACAAGACCCTCATCCATTGCTACAATGTGTTCTGTCTCATCCACTCCAGTTCCTCTCTCATTTGTATTACCATGAACCAGGTCTACATGGCATGTCTCATCACTTCCTTTCTCATGTGTGGATTCTTGCACCTTAGGTCCCTCCAATGAAGTTGAACCTTGTTCAATGACACCCTGAAAGGATTCAAGGATAATCTTTGACTGCATTTTTCTTGCTTCCTCAATGGGAAATTCCTCCCACACGTGTTGGAGGATCTCCAATGCAGGAACCAATTCAGGAAATCTAGGTGCTTTTGGCGGTGGCATCACAAAGTGCATTGCATCTTTCTTAGAAAGAAGAAATGATCTGTTGCTCATTCTTGACTTTGTGTAAATCATCATATTACTGCTATCTTTTTCAATTTTTATTCCTAGTAAGGTGCCCCCTTGAATCAAATTGCTCTTTGAGAAAGATACATTTGATGCCCACTCATCTTTCTCCAACTCTCTCTTTGTCATCACTAGAATGAGATTTCCTTTACTTAAGACCAAGAACCATGCTTTCTTTGTTGTGTCAACAATGGTCTAGTTTGTGAAGTCCTTTGGGGCATAAATTCTTCCATTGTATTTCAGTGTCATACCATTGACAAATGCTGTAGCCTCAAGATCCATCCTATATTCAAGCACAACACAAATTTTAGGTACTTTGACAAACTACAATTACTTTGAAAAATCAAAAGTACAATGAGTCCCATTAATACACCTCAAGTTTTTATTCTTCCCAATCATATAAGTGTCAATTTCATGCTTTGGGAATAGCCTAAAAGGCTTTACAAGGCTTAGAGCATAAATGTGAAAAAAAATAAGGATTTACAATGATCTCTGAATACAAATTTGAAGTCTGTCAGATATAAGTGCAAAATGCTCTGTCAACTCCCGCAATTGATATAAGTGTAAGATGCTCTGTCAACTCCCACAACTGGTATAAATATAATCTACTATGTCTAGTCCCTTAACTTATTCAATTGTAATCTGTCATGTCCACTGATACAACTTTCAATCATCTTGAAAGTTTAAAAACCTTAATCGTTGCTTAAATGGTAGGGTTGTTGTGACTGTGAAACCGAATGTGAACGAATGGACTGACTCCAATTAGGAACTAGTCGGGAAATTTTGAGCATGGCTTTGATTGGTTTTTTTGGAGTTCTCTCCTCTAAGGACAAACTAATCTATGCTAATCTAGACTACACCAACCGTCGAAGCGAAGAAAACCAAGAAATAATTTCTTTTCCATTGTTCTTTTTAATATCCTTAGGTTGCGAATTAAAAGCAAAAAATAATCTATTTTCCATAATTCTTTTTAATACACTAAGGTTGTGAGTTTAAAAAAGATAAAATTTATATTTTCAAAAACTAATTTACTTACAACTCATAAGAATTGAACATTCACATTAATAAGAAGTTAAAATCTTAATAAATTTGAATTTAAATAATAAAAACTATAAATTTAACTTGACTCCAAACCCTAAACCCTATCCCAAATCCAAAAACCCTAAACCCTAAACTCCCAAACCTTAAACCCTAACTCCCAAACCTTAAAACCCTAAAACCTAACCCCAAAACCCTAAACCCTAAACCCAAACCTCAAAACCCTAAACCCTAGACCCTAAACCCTTAACCCAAACCTCAAAACCCTAAACCCTAAAGCCTAAACCCAAACCCCCAAACCCTAAACCCTAACCCCAAACCCTAAACCCTAATCCCTAAACCCTGAATCCCAAAACCTAAACCCTAGACCCTAAACGCTAACCCCCAAATACTAATGCCCTAAACACTAACCCAAACCCAAACCCTAAACCGTAAACCCCTAATCCCCAACCCCAAAACCTAAGCCCTGACTCCGAAACCCTAAACCCTCATCCCCAAACCTTAAACCCAAACCCCTAAACTCTTTTTTAATTCAAATTAATTTAACTTAATTCTTAATCATAAGAAGTTTAAACTTTGACAAAGTAAATTCTTATTAGTTTGAAATCACAAAATTTGAAATATAAATAAATTCAATTTAACTTAAAGTTTATGAAAAAATAACGTTAAATAAAGAAAATAAGACTTCAAATTAAAAATTTAATATTTACCTAGAAGAATATATTAATTCTCCCTAAAAAGAAATAAATTAAAGTAATAATAACAAACGTAAGTTAAACTACTTTTAAAATTTCAATTTAAAATGTAATAAAATTAAAATTATACTTTCTATATTCCAAAACAAAATGCATTATAGTTTACTATATTTCAAAACAAAATGCATTTTTGTAAACTATATTTCAGAAAATTTCATTGAGAAATTAAACTAGTAAATTGAAAATGGAAGTGAAACTCATTTTAAATTCAAAAACAAAGGAAAATTTTTAATTCAAGTTTCCACAAGTTTTCCTTTCCGCATACATTTGTCTTTTCACACTTTTTAAGTTTCTACATGTTTGTCTTTTCACACACAAGGTTGTCTTTTATCACAATTTTCAAGTTTTCACACGTTTATCTTTTCAAACACAAGGATTCATAGTTTTAAAAAAGATGGGAAATTTAAAATTCTAGTTTCCACACGTTTCTCTTTTCAAACACCAAGGTTTATAGTTTTGTTTGTTTAAGTTTTGACTAAATCACACACCAATCTCCTCTTATATGCCTCATTGATCGTAGCTCCCAAATTCTTCCATCAAAACATCTCTCCTTTATCTCTTCTTGATCGTCGCCCACTCATTTTTCCTCCTCATTGGTAAGATTTTCTATCTCGATTGTACTTTCTCTTGTGCCCTCCCTCTCTAAATTTTCATCAAACACCAAGGTTTATAGTTTTGTTTGTTTAAGTTTCGACTAAATCACACACCAATCTCCTCTAATATGCCTCATTGATCGTAGCTCCCAAATTCTTCCATCAAAACATCTCTCCTTTATCTCTTCTTGATCGTTGCCCACTCATTTCTCCTCTTCATTGGTAAGATTTTCTATCTCGATCGTACTTTCTCTTGTGTTCTCCCTCTCTAAATTTTCATCTCTCGTCCATCTCTCTCATCTGCTCTCTTCTTCTTCTCTCTCTCACGCTAGTGTGCTTCTCTCTTTTTCTTGTCTCTCTCTCTCTCTCTCACTCTAGTACGCTTCTCTCTTTCTCGTCCCTCCTCTCCCTCTCCTTTTCTCTTCTCTTCCTCTCTTTCCTCTCCGCTCTAGTCTACGTTTCCTCTCATCTTAGTCTACTCTCTCCCCTCCTCTTCATTTCCCCTCTCTCTCTCTCTCTCTCCCACTCTCTCCTCTCCTTTTCTCTCTTTCTCTCACTTGCGCTCCCCACTCTCTCTCCCCCCCTCTCTCTCTCTCTCTCCCCACTCTCTCTCTCCCTCCCTCTCTCCCTCGCGCTGCCGCGGCAGCGGCCTCCCCCCTCTCTCTCTCTCCCCCCCTCTCTCCCTCTCGCTGCCGCGATAACGGCCTCCCCCCCCTCCTCCCCCCCTCTCTCTCTCCCCCCCTCCCTCTCTCTCGCTGTTGCGGTAGCGGCCCCCCCTCTCCCTCTCTCTCCCCCCTCTCCCCTCTCTCTTCCCCCCTCTCTCTCGCGCTGCCCCCTCCCCTCTCTCTCTCGCTGCCATGGCAGTGCCCCCCCTCTCTCTCTCCCCCCTCTCTCTCGCTGCTACAGTAGCGGCCCCCCCTCTCTCTCCCTCCCTCCCCCCTATCTCTCTCGCTGCCGCGGCAGCGGCCCCCCCTCCCTCTCTCTCTCCCCCCCTCTCTCTCACTACCGCGGCAGCAGCCTCCCCTCCCCTCCCTCTTTCTCTCCCCCCTCTCTCTCCCCCCCTCTCTCTCGCACTGCCCCTTCCCTTCTCTCTCTCGCTGTCGTGGTAGCGGCCCCCCCTTCTCTCTCTCCCTCCCTTCTCTATCGTTGTCGTGGCAGCGGCCTCCCGCTCCCTCCCTCTCTCTCTCCCCCCTCTCTCTCCTCCCCTCTCTCTCCTGCTACCCCCCCTCTCTCTCCCCCCTCTCTCTCGTTGCCGCGGCAGTGGCCTCCCCCCCTCTCTCTCTCTCCCCCCTCTCTCTCACGTTGCTGCGGTAGCGGCCCCCCCTCTCTCTCTCCCCTCCCCTCCCCTCCCTCTCTCTCCCCCCCTCTCTCTCCCCCCCTTTCTCCGCTGTCGCGGCAGCGGCCTCCCCCCCTCTCTCTCTCTCCCCCCTCTCTCTTGCGCTGCCGTGGGCAACGGCCTCCCCCCTCTCTCCCCTCTCTCCCCCCCTTCTCTCCCCCCCTCTCTCTTTCTCCCTCCCCTCGCGCTGTCGCCCCCCTCTCTCTTCCCTCCTCTCTCCGCTGCCACGGTAGCGGCCTTCCCCCTCTCTCCCCCCCTTCTCTCCCCCCCTCTCTCTCTCCCCCCCTTGTGCTGCTGCGACAGCGGCCTCCCCCCTCTCTCTCTCTCCCCCCCTCTCTCTCACGCTGCCGCGGCAGTAGCCCCCCTTCTCTCTCTCTCCCCCCCTTTCTCTCTCCCCCCCTCTCTCTCTCGGTGCCGCGGCAGCAGCCTCCCCTCCCCTCTCTCTCTCTCCCCCCTCTCTCTCTCTCCCCCTTCTCCCAGCGGCGGCCTCCCCCCTCTCTTCCCCACCCTCTCTCCCCCCCCTCGCGCTGCCGCGGTAGTGGCCTCCCCCCCTCTCTCTCTCTCTCCCCCCCCTCTCTCTCCCTCCCTTCTCTCGTGTTGTTGCTGGCAGTGGCCTCCCCCCACTCTCCCCTCTCTCCCCCGCCCTCTCCCCCCCCCTCGCGCTACCGTGGCAGCAGCCTCCCCCCCCTCTCTCTCTCCCCCCCTCTCTCTCTCGCTGTCGCGGCAGTGGCCTCCCCCCCCCTCTCTCTCTTTCCCCCCCCTCTCTGCCCCCCCCCTCTCTCCCCCCCTCTCTCTCTCTCTCCCCCCCTCTCTCGTGCTGTCGCGGTAGCGGCCCCCCCTCTCTCTCTCGCCCCCCTCTCTCCCCTCTCTCCCTTCCCCCTCTCTCTCGTGCAACCGCCGCAGTGGCCTCCCCCCCCCTCTCTCTCTCTCTCTCTCCCCACTCTCTCTCTCTCCGCCCCTCTCTCTCTCTTTTACCTCTCACCCTCTCTCTTTAAACATCTCTCCTCTCTCTTTCTCTCTCTCTCTCTCTAAAAGTCTCTCCTCTCTCTCCTCCCACTCTCCCACCCTTATCCTCCCACCTCACCCCTCCCACTCCCATCCTCCCACTCCCTCTCCCACTCCCACTCCCATTTTCCCACCCCCCCACCTCCCCCATTCGCACTCCCTCCCCCATCCTCCCACCCCACCCCTCCCACTTCCACCCCCACCTCCCCCATTCCCACTCCCATCCTCCCACCTCACCCCTCCCACTTCCACCCCCACCTCCCCCATTCCCACTCCCTCTCCCACTCCCATCCTCCCACTCCCACTCCCCACCCCTCCCACTCCCACTCCCATCCTCCCACCCTCACCCCACCCCCACCTCCCCCATTCCCACTCCCTCTCCCACTCCCACTCCCATCCTCCCACCCCCACCCCCACCTCCCCCATTCCCACTCCCTCTCCCACTCCCACTCCCATCCTCCCACCCCCACCCCCACCTCCCCCATTCCCACTCCCTCTCCCACTCCCACTCCCATCCTCCCACCCCCACCCCCACTGCCCCCATTCCCACTCCCTCTCCCTCTCTCCCTTTCTCCCACTACCACCCTCTCACACTCCCTTTCTCCACTTTCCCACTCTCCCTTTCTCCCACTACCACCCTCCCAACTATCAATTCCACTATTACTTATGAATTCTAATTAAAACTATTACTTAAATAAATGATATTACTGAAAACACTCATAGGATTTAAGGTTTAGGATTTCGTGATTTGGGTTTAGGGTTTGGGGTTTGGTGAGTTAGGGTTTAGGGTTTAGGGTTTAGGGTTTGTGAGTTAAGAATTAGGGTTTGTGAGTTAGGGTTAGGGTTTAGGGTTTATGAGTTAGGGCTTAGGGTTTGGTGGTTTGGATTTAGGGTTTGGGGGGTAGGGGGTAGGGTTTAGGGTTTAAGGTTTGGGAGTTAGGGTTTAGGGTTCAAGGTTTGAGGGTTAGGGTTTAGGGTTCAGGGTTTGGGGGTTAGGGATTAGAGTTTGGTGGTTTGGATTTAGGGGGTAGGTTTTAGGGTTTAGGATTTAGGGTTTAGGGTTTAGGGTTTGGGGGTTAGGGTTTAGGGTTTAGGGTTTGGGGGTTAGGGTTTAGGGTTTAGGGTTTAGGAGTTAGGGTTTAAGGTTTAGGGTTTAGGGGTTAGGGTTTACGGTTTACGGTTTAGGGTTTGGGAGTTAGGGTTTAGGGTTTAGGGTTTAGGGTTTGGGAGTTAGGGTTTAGGGTTTGGGGGTTAGGGTTTAGGGTCTAAGGTTTGAGAGTTAGGGTTAAGGGTTGAGAGTTAGGGTTAAGGGTTCAGGGTTTAGGGTTTATGGTTTGGGAGTTAGGGTTTAGGGTTTGGGAGTTAGGGTTTAAGGTTTAGGGGTTAGGGTTTAGGGTTTAGGGTTTAGGGGTTAGGGTTAAGGGTTTAGGGGTTAGGGTTTAGGGTTTAGGAGTTAGGGTTTAGGGTTTAGGGTTGTTATTGGTTAGGGTTGAGGGTTTAGGGTTTAGGGTTTTTTTGGTTTAGGGTTTAGGGTTTAGGGTTGTTATTGCTTTACGGTTGTTATTGGTTAGGGTCTGATTAAATTTTCAAACAAGATCTAGATTTTTAAATCATTAATAAAGTAGATTATTGAGAAGAGACTAATGTTCTTTATAATGGTTGTTACAGCTTGTTTGCAAAGGAAACTCACAAAGGAGATGCCTACAAAATTTATTCCAGGGATGGAGGTGATTTTATGTTGCAAAAGAGAAGTAGTTGCATTTGCTACAATCCATGAAAGTGATCCAAATTCTATTTGTCACTTTAGAAGACTTGGCGAAGATAAGGTGGCGGTTATCGTATCAAGGATTCTTAGTGCACATGTTGAGCTAAAGCATAAGTGTGGGGATATGGAAATCCTTGGAGATGTTATGCCCTATAATACTTCCAACAAAGCATTTATTGCATGGGACAGAGATGAGACTTATCCAACACATGTCATCAAGAATACAAAGTGCATATCTTTGGATTTTAGAGTGGGAGATATTTTACAAATGTTATCATTTGCAAATAAGAATGTAGCAGAAGGTCAAGTCTTGGGATTTGAACAAGTGGAACACTAGACATTTGCATAGATAAGAATTTAAAAAGTTACTGATGATGGTATGGATGATAACTCAATGTCATTGGATGGTCCCTACTATGAGGTAGGTAAGGATTTGACATGGAGCATGCAATTTTTAAAGATTGGAAAGACTCGGCATGTGGTTTTTAATTATAAACATAATGTATACTACAACATCAAAGAATTGAAAGAATATGCCAATGTACCAAGCTCTATTCCTTCAGAGATGGATGATTCCAATGCACTCAACTATAGCACTGACGTCTTATCAGAAGTCGATGAGTTCATTGGTACCGAGAAAGAAAAATATTTCACAAGTGATGCCTTATCCGGGGTGGATGAGTTCATGCACATTGAGAACTTGGGCAAAGATGTCAAAAGTGTTATATTTTCAAGCATGGATGGCTTCATGGATACTGATAAAGTTCTTGGAGTCAAACCAAGTAACTATGGAATTATGGAAATCATGCACGATAGTATAATGAGTGATGTTCTCTCTGGAGTAGAGGAGTTTCAAGACTATGGAGTTATGAAATCCATAGAAAGTGCATCAATGAGCGATGTTCTCTTAGGAATAGATGAGTTTGAAGATCATTCTGGACACTCTATCACCACTGACTATGGAGTTATGAAATCCATAGAAAGTGCATCAATGAGTCATCGATGTTCTCTCAGGAATAGATGAGTTTGAAGATCATTCGGGACACTCTAATGCCATTGTGACAAGTGGTTCTACAATTGTATCAAAAGTAGGGATGAGATCAACAAAGGACTCGTGATAAATAAATCTTACAAGGAGAACTACACAAATCCAAATAAGAATGTACAAAAGGTCCCAAAACGAACATACAGATGCATGAAAAGACAACGAGTCCAAGCAAATCTAGAAAAGCAACCAAAGAGAATAAGAGTAATGAATGAAGATGTTATGCTAAAAGCAATGCGATCTACATGCTGTAAGTGTACATGTATGCGATCCATTAACTTACATGACATCAAGGGTTGTAGAGAACATGTCCGAAAAAGGAAAGGAAGCAAAAGAAATGAATACCTACTCATGAGATTGTCTTACTTTCTTGTAAATGATAAGAGAAGGCAAAGTTAAGGACATCAAATAAGGCCTCTTATAAATGAAAAAAGTATTATATGCAATAATGCATATCGCATTATTACAGGATTATCACATGGCACATATTGGAATTTGGTTAATAAAGCAAAGTATGGAGTTAAATTTAACATTCATGGAAACATAGGAAGGCCCAAAACAAGAGCCTCAACGATTGCAACAACAGCAATTTTGAAAGATTACATTTATGAAAATGCTTTACCACAACCCCACCTATCAGAAATGCATCTTCCGATAGGTTTGACCAAAAAAGAAGTATTTAACTCTATTGGAGAAACACAGAGGCAAAGAGGGCATGCACCGGCATCTTTTCATACTTTGTATACTCTTTGGAAAAAAAGCTTTGGACATGTTAAAATCCCAAAGAGGCAAAAAATGTCAAAGTGCAATGACTGTGATGATCTAAAGTGAGCACTTGAGAGTGCAACATCTCCAGAACAAAAAGAAGCTTACAAAAAAAAGAGAGAATTTCATCATGGACTTGTTCGACATTCTAGAATAAAATATGCATTTTGGAAGGAGCAAGCTATTTCTCACCCAAATGAGTACATGTGCATTATTGTAGATGGTATGGATCAAAATACAACAACATTACCTCGATTCGTTAACACTCCACCTAAGCTACAAGGCAAATACTTTTTAAAGACACATCTATGTGGAGTGTTAATGCACGGATTTAAGTTTTTTGCAGACATATGGATTGATTCCTTGCATCTACATGATAGCAATCAAGTTGTAACATCCGTTATGAAGGCAATTCACAATGTACATGTAGAAAAAGGTTGCCTACCAGCAACTTTGAGAGTACAAGCAGACAATTGCGGACGAGAGAATAAGAATGTACTCTTCTTTGCATTTTGCTCAATGCTAATCGCTCATAGAATCTTCAATGAGATTGAAGTTGGGTTTTTGTTGGTTAGGCACACACATGAGGATATCGATTAGGTATTTAGCACAGTCTCAGCACAGTTTCAAGAGAACTAAAACACAAGGACATGGAGACAATGGATGACTTGATAAGAAAATGTGGGAGGCAAGTTGGTTGCCGTAAGGAAGGAACAATATGTTCAATGGTTGAGAGGATGTATGATTGGAAGAGCTTTATTCTACCTTTCATACAAAAAGGTGGTGATGCCCTGATAGGTCATAGCGCTCCACACTACTTTTAATTTTTCTTAAAGGATGAAAAACCAGTGATGCAATGGCAATACTATTCTCTTGATACAAAATGGGAACCTGAAGAACCTTACTCTCTCTTAACTTTAATCCCGAGCAAAGAAACGCATCCAACATGGGCTCCTATAAAAGAATTCAGCAAGAAATCCAAAGGTGAAATCGAAGGCTTAAAAGCTTTTATTGCATACAAAGAGAAATGCTCCAGAGATTTCCTGATTGGAAGCCCTCTTGGAAGGAACACACTACTGTTGTAATTAGCAAGACCTACCAATTGATAAAGGACCTTGCAAAAATGCGAGAAGATGATATTAAGGCAGAATGGCCTTTATTTTTGCCAAATGTTGGTAATGACTTGCGTCCACTCTTTGAAAATGAGTTTGAATCATTGCTCCCACATCCATATTGTGGACCCAAGAAGAGAGAGTTTATGCCACAAATAGACATGATAGATGTCCATTGTTTTGTTGCAGTTTGACCATCGGATGATGAACATGAGAACGTGAAGTTTTGGGTTGCGAAAGTAGTTGACGTGAGCATGGATGACCAAGGGAGAGCTACAACATTTATAGCAGTATGGTATGAGCCAAGGGGCAGGAAGGAGAACCAAGATAATAGTACATTGTATAGTAGTTGTCTGAAAAAGGAATGGGTCCCAAACCATGAAGCAATTTCAAGACTTTCCACATAGACAGTCATAGTATCCTGGAAATCAAGGTCAAAGAAAACAAAGAAGCATATGGGGTATGATGTAGAAGACAAAATAAAATTACTGCAACCAATTATTATGCACATTACAGAGTTCATAAAGATGCTCGCCCGGGAGGAAGTAGAAGGAGATAGCGCAAATGAAGAATGCCCATGATAACACCATTCAAATATCGAGAAAGAGTGAAGGTGGTAGTGGTTGTCAGATGACAGTGAATGAAGATGGTACCCAAGCAACAAGTGACGACAGAAAGGACATTCTGAACAAGCAAATGTTTGGATCGCTCATTTCTGTGATCATGATAGAAAAGGACATTCAAACAAGCAAATGTTTGGATCGCCCATTTGTACTAAACTCATTATAAAGGAAAAATTAAATTATTGAAAAGGCCATAGGAGATCCTTTATACAAAGACTCATCCAGAGCAATATTTGTTGTAAAACTTATGACATTATAATGTAAAATTGCAAGCATAGCTATTGCTATTTTTTGGAGTATAAAAGAGGCTTCCATCATGTCTCATGTCTATATAAACCTTTTAATTTCTTGAATATTCAAGAGTGTTATAGTTTTCTGCATTGAAAGTAAAAGGAGTCTTATAGGTCTCTTATGTATACATTTTTAAAATGTTGTAAATCCTCAATAGCATGGTTTTTCATGGATTTAAACTAATAACTCGGATTTTTTATTTTAAGAATATGATTCTTATAAACAAGAAATACAAATTTAGGATTTAATAGTAGTTTTTACATTATTTGTACAACATTGTAGAGAGATATTTTGAAATGTCTTATGTAAAAATGATAGTGCCAGAAAGTAAACTTTTGATTCTCGAATGACAGTTTCATAAAGTAAACTTTTCATTTGGGAAGGATTTTAAGGAATAGTCCAAAAGTAGACATATGAGTCCAAAATTAATGAAATAAGTGTTAAGAGAAGGAAGAGAAATACTAAAAAGAGAAGAGGTGAGTCTTCTTTCTTTCACCAAATCTCGTTTTTATCTTTAACCTCTGAAAGTCAAGCATGAAAATTAGCACATAGGCTTAGCAGTACAAGGAGAAACATGCTTCAACACTCACAAAATGAAATTTCACAAAAAGTGAACCTACATTGCTTAAAGAGAGACACCTTCTTGAGAAACTCCCTCTCACACAAGCGGAGAGGGAGAAGGGTAGAGAGGGAGCACAAGTGTTGGGAGAGGGGCTGGGTAGGGGTGAGGAGTGTGGGGAATAGAGAGGAGGAAAGCAAGGTTGTCAAATATAAGGTGGGAGGATCGATTTTTGCTTTTTTCGCAATAGAGATGTGAAAGACAGCGTCATGCAGGGTTTCAAATTTTAGCCCCCAGCATCACTATATAGCGACACTAGTCAATCACTATATAGTGACACTGGTCAATCACTATATAGCGACACTGGTCAGTCACTATACAGCGATGGAATAAGGCAAAGTATCGCTATATATTGACAGTTCAGGGAACTTATTATGAGAAGAGAGGAAAGGAGCTTATGGGTGGATATCTTTTGGATCTTAATGGATTTCCTTATAGCTCATGTTGTGATTTTGGAGGTGTGCAAATGGAAGGGATGAGTGAAAGCTCATCAGATGATGCGCTAATGCTTGGGAGTGCAGAGTGGCTTACCAAGAGGTTGTATTGTCATTGCACTCATTGCAAGCAAGAAGTACGACATCAACGTCGTATTATCATGCGCCACTTGCGGATGTATGGGGAGGATCTCGAACTAGTACCCACCATTGGTATTGCACGTGGTGATGGATCATCGGTAAGTCAATGCTATTTTAATTTGTGATTAATATTGCATACATACACGACACGAAACCTTGAGATAAGATCTTATATTTACACAAAATCTTGAGACAGGATGAGGAGGGTGGCGAGGGTGCGCATATGCTTTCACACTTTCAGCAAGACTATAGTCTCTCGGATATGCCAGATAATGACAAGAAAATTTTAGGGGCACTACATCACATGTACATGTGATGTTCAAGTCTGAGGTCAATATGCGAGAGTTGTAATCAACACAGTTGTACAAGGGTGCTAGGATGTTTAAACTACGGACTTGTCTCTCAATCTTGAATCTGCACATAAAGTATGGGTTGTCGGAGACAAGTGTCTCGGCCTTAATGGAGTTAGCTCCTACATTAATTTCACTCATTATTTGGATATTGTTTGTTTTGAGAATCATTATTATTCGAAGCCTATGTATGTTTGAATTGTGATATTGTTTGTACATGTGATGTTCAAGTCTGAGGTCAATATGCGAGAGTTGTAATCAACACAGTTGTACGAGGGTGCTAGGATGTTTAAACTATAGACTTGTCTCTCAATCTTGAATTTGCACGCAAAGTATGGGTTGTCGGAGACAAGTGTCTCGGCCTTAATGGAGTTAGCTCCTACATTAATTTCACTCATTATTTGGATATTGTTTGTTTTGAGAATCATTATTATTCGAAGCCTATGTATGTTTGAATTGTGATAGGTTGCTCCAGAAGATGTTGCCTGTACCAAATACCATTCCCGCGTCAAAAGATGAAGCAAAGAAGAATGCACAAGTGGATTGAGGGATATGAAGCAGCCAAAGCAGAAAGAATAATTGCAAGAAAGAGATTCAGAGCAATTTACAGATGATCGCAACCATATCCATGGGATCTCGCACTCACATGTCACTTGATTGGCTACAACTAGCTCTACGTGAAGTCGATTGCGATGGAGAGACAATAAACGAGCGCGAGCGAAAGTTATCATCTGGATGTATGATGCATGTAAGTTTCTTACCTCTTGACGTAATTAAGTAATTATTTGCGGCAATTAAATAGATGCATCCTCATTATTTTAATGTAAATCTCAGCGTAGTGGAAAGCTGTAAAACAATGTTCTAACAAATTCGATGACACACGAAATGACAAAGGAAATCAGTACAAAGAGTAGCTGCAGACGACTTGGCTGACCATTAAAAGGATCATGTAGGTGCATGGCACATGCAAGTTACAGATTGTGCAGCGTCTTGTTACAGATCTATAAAAAATGCTTAGTCCGATCTGCTAGCACGTTGCACTGCAGCTTCAGCCAGGGTTGTTAACGCTTCGACTTGCATCTGCAACGACATGACGTAATGTGCAGCTTCTCTTAAGAGAGTTCCAGGATCCACCAGCTCATTGCCGCCAGGTATAACGTTCTGCAAAGACTTGAGATCTATCGGCGGTTGTTCTAAGATATGCTTTAGTGTTTTCCTTTCAATTGCTCGTCTTGTTAATCGAGGGCGAAGAGCCTTGATGTAAGTACGCTTCCAGGCAGCTTTGCCACAGCTTTTGTTCCTTCTCATGCTCCTCTTCAGCAAATGGAGGTGGTATCTCCTTCGATGGGCCTCTTTCACCGTCGGCTGTCTTGCGGATGTATTGGGCTCCATACGATTTGCCTCAGGCATGCTAATTTTCTCCTTATACCGCGGTTGAAAACACGTAGATCTTCTGTACGCAGGCGCGACCACTGTAGATGAATGCTCCGTACCATAGAAACCGTCGTCGATCTGCGAGAGCTGCAGATTAAGTCCTCTTGCGACGGCGTGACTCCAATTGACACCGCCTACAGTTAACACCAGGGACATGTCTGCTGCGAATCTGACTGCCCCCAAACGGTCGCACATCGATAAATCGGATCCCTGCTCATCGATGTTAGCGAGGACAGGCACAAGGAGGTGGAGATATCTGTCCCGAAATGCAACTCTGGCCAGGTGGGTAGAATCGAGAGGGGGATCAGACTGGGAAGTATCATTATGTTCGCCCATGGAAGGCTGTGATCTATGGTCTCGTGGGGGGAAGGATTGAAAGTAGAAACCAGATGATGAAGAGAGGCAAAACTACAGAGGAAGCGGGGATGATGAAGAGAGGCAAAGCTACAGAGGAAGCGAAGCTACAGAGGAAGCGGGGATGATGAAGCTGAGAGAGAGACACAGCGACACGGAGATAGAGGAGTGAGATGTACATGCAGGAAGGGGGGGAGAAACGCTGGATTTATGAGGAAAGAGGTCTGCAGCGGTGGA
Source organism: Dipteris shenzhenensis (assembly GCF_047967505.1). Lineage (NCBI taxonomy): Eukaryota > Viridiplantae > Streptophyta > Polypodiopsida > Gleicheniales > Dipteridaceae > Dipteris > Dipteris shenzhenensis. The sequence goes on from NC_141611.1 coordinate 16,631,558, forward strand.
AGCAGCAGACTCCCGAGTCCAGCGTGCAGGTACACAGTGGCACACACACAAAGCGAGAGACAAGTCACGACTCACAAGACGGAGAGACTCGAGCGTGTGAGACTGCAGTACTCGCGACTAGGATTTCTCACAAGATATGTGCCCATATAAAGGCAATGCTAAACGGAAGGATACGACTTAAAAGAGCTGACACTTGCGCGTCCTTCTCACCACCTCATCTAGTCTTGGACCCCTGGCCCCATGGATGCACATATGAGTGAGAGCTTTCAAAAGTGGGAGAGAGAGAGAGATTCTTTAACGGTCTAAATGTATGAAATTGGATGTATTAAGTGGGGAGAGAGAGAGAGTGTGTGTGTGTGTGTTTTTCTTCTCCATACTAGGGGTCCCTTATACCTCCCCTGAGCACATGCTTCCACATGATTGCATGCATCGCTACCGCATGCACCACTAACCCAACCATGTGCCTCAAACTATTTGTCCCTAACCCCTCCTTACATCCCCTTCTCCTTATTCTTATAACTTGAAGAAAAAGCCAAATTTCTTCCTGAGTTGCTCTCTTATGGATAACAATAAGTGTCAAGCATCCATTCTTCCCCCATGTCATGTGGTTGAATACTCGCTCAGTTGATTACTGTGATGTCTCTAGACTTGCCAACATAGAGTATTAACGTAGGCTTTCATTTGATTCCCTCTTGAGCCAAACTTTCTAGGGACATTTTAATTTTGATATTTTAAATGCAAGTGGAATTTGGTGCTTCCAATTTCCAACCATAGTGGGGGAGACAAAATGAACATTAAACTAAGTGTTTTGTCTTTCAAGCTGTGAGGTAGGGGACAAAATCGCGAAGAATATATTTGCTACCTAGTTACTACCTACAAAAAACCTTGAACTAAAATGCACCTTATAATATGAAGATTGTGTCTATGAGTATTGGAATTACGATCGGAGCATTGGTCACCTAAAGTGATGGCATACAAATAAACATCATAATTAAATTACAACAACACCGCATGATCATAGCTAGATAGTTTATCATATGCTTGATAAAAATATTGAACAAAACTATTAAAGCTTCACCTCACTCCAATAATTTTATAGGCATGCTGAGTAAATTGTATGAAAAGTGACTAAGTGATATAAACTTTCCTATTCTCTCCCATACTAGTCTATTCACTAATGCACTTTCATGTATTCATGCAAGCCTCGCACAAAGAAGCATGTTATGGGGACCTACCAAATGAATGCGAGGTATTGTCACCACTTTAAATGGAAGTGAGAGAGGTGACTTGTGTCGTAGAAGATGATATGACTCTGGATGTGACAACTTGTTTTTTTCATCACAATGCTTTGTGTGTAATCATCTTGTGTGAGCCTTTACATGTTCATTAACCATGTGCATGCACATGCATGCACACGCATCCATGTGTGCATAATTGACCATACACACAATCAACAAACCCCTCTCCATTCACACATGTGTGTGTGCGTGCACACACACACAATTCCCAAGCGAAGATGGTGTCAACCTCACACACACACACAATCAAAACACACACACACACACACATATGCGCACACGCACATGCACATACACACGCATACACATGGACACATAGATATGCATACACATTCACATGTAGACATGTGCAGATGCATGCACAGGCACATGTGCCCCCCCCCCTCCCACACATACACATCATGAAGAGATTTCATGAATCCAACTTTCAAGTCATAATCATACTAAGCATTCACATTACTTCTTCTCACATATATTGGTTTACATTCTTAAGATATTAAGGACCCACTTCAAATCACAAGCATATTAGTCATTCACATTACGTCTTCTTCCACATATTGATTTACATTCCTTATTAATTCAAATTTTTAGAATGTGCAAAATCTTTGAAATTACAATTATCTATATCAAGAAAATCAATATCTACATAGAATAAACAATAAATGAGGTCATGCATGATATGTTGCAAGCATTTTTCCCTTATGCATTTTCTTCCCTGAGTTTTGCCTATGTAAGTATATATAAGCGGGTAGGTAGGGGCACGCATATGCGTTGTGTGTGTGTGTGTGTGTGTGTGTGCATGCACTCGCCATAGCAATGCCTTAATTTTTTCACAGTGAATATCGTACCCAAAGCTTCTCACTTGGTGGTAGTATATAGTTGGACTCAGTAGGCATCAATAATAGACTGGCATAATACATGGGGTAATCTACACCTAGAAGCATCTACTTGCACATCAAAAATAACATCCCACCTCCGTTGCCTTAAAATGGGTGTAGTCATTGCTTGACTCTTAAGATCATGGAAAACCACAAACAACTTGGTAGTCCATTAGAGCTTGGCATTTTTCTCTATCAACTAATACAATAGAGTTGCAATCTTGGAAAAATATTTGATAAAGCATCTGTAGAAGCTAATAAATCCCACAAAATAATGCAATTGAGTTAGGATTTTAGACTTGATGTATGGCTCGAATCTTACCTAGCTTAGTTCTATACCCTCTTGAGAAATGACATGATTGAGTAATATGCCCACTTGGATAGAGAATACACTTTTAGCTAGGTTGAGTAAAATACCCGCTTGTCTGCATCTCAAGAATACCTTTTCTAGATAATTAAGATGATCTTTGTTTGAAGAATAAACACAAAAATCATTACAAGTAAATGGAAATGATCTTAGTGAGATAATCATGGAGAATCTCTACCATAAACTTTTGGAAGGTTGATGGGGCATTTGTTAACCCAAAGGGCATTACTCAAGTTGCATAAGCACCCAATTCCATGATAAAGGTAGTTTTAGACAGATCCTTTGAAGCTATAGTAATTTGATTATAACCATTGTGAACCATTCATAAATGAGTACATCTAATGTCGTGCAACTTGATCCAAGATTCCATCAGTGAAGGGTATTGGACATGGATCAGGGACACAGTCTGTGCATTAAACTTCCAATAATCTGTGTAGATTTAGACTTTACCATTTTTCTTAGGCACAAACACAACAAGAAATAACCAATCACTGCGATCAATAGTGTAAATAAAACCAACACACAAAAGTTTATCTAGCTTTGCTTTTATCTATTTAGCATAGTTGGGATTCATTCTATACCGTTGTTGCCAAATTGGCTTGCCATTTGGCACTAAAAACACTATATTAGGGAATTATGGAATTTCCAAATAGTTTGGGAATTCCCAAAAGGTAAATATTTGGCCACATGGTCAAATCTCAAGCCCTTATTTGAAAGTGTAATCCACCCTAAGCACTATATTTAGGAATCCCTACAAGTCCCACTTTCAAATAAGAGGTTAAAATTTTAGCCACTTGGTCAAATCTTTAACCCTATTTAAAATTGGAACTTCAGAAATTCCCAAATTCTATAGTATAGTGTTTAAAGGTATCTTATGTTGATACAACTTCAGAGTAGCTCCTCGTAGGTTAGTGTAATTCCTGCAAGAACTATACTACTAGATTAATTTCGAATGTATAAGTAAACCAAATGCAACCATATGCTATTGCCCTTTACACATCACAAGTGAGAGTAATCCATTTCTATTTAAAGCCCCTTCTGACAAAATGTCAAAGTGGGAATCAATTTAAATAGTCACATTCATATTAGTAAAGTGTACAATAATGGTCACAACTAGTCTCTAACAAAAAGAGCCTTTGTCCAGTGTTTGAATTTTTCTTAAAGGTCCCTTAAAGCCTTATCATAAAAAATCACAATGGTCATGCTGTAATCATGGTAAAAGATCATTATTCCAAGTCATAACCTCATATCCATAGCAAATTGCCCATGAAAATTTCCCAAGAGTAGGTATTCCCAAGGGGAATTTTCCGTTCCTGAGTAATTCCAAAATGTTACAATTGTTTGTACCATAATCCACAAATGTCCATACCTGCATTTCTGTTGCAGTGCACAAAACCTAAGCACAAGGTTGAGGAAGCATTTAAGGATAATTGGGGAACAACCTATGAGAAGTGGGATGTAGTAGTCAGAGCTTTTTGGTACAAAAAAACATCCAAGAGAGGCCACAATTATGAATTGCTTCATCATAATCCACAAACATTTGTGTACTCTCATCTAGTAAGAGCTATTAAGTTCCAGATGCAACCTATGCCACAACGAAAGAAGGGCAAGAGTGTCTTCAAATTGGATTTAGACACGCATGAGCACATTTTAGGGTGTCTTAGAGCGGTGGACAAGGATGATTGAGATAGTGCTAAGAAAATGTAGTCTCATTGCAAGGAAATAATATTCCACTTATCCTAGAAAATGGAAAATGTACTTGAGACTATGCTTCTTTTATTAAATCCCAAATTAACCACTGCACTTGTTTTTGTAAATCTCAAATGATAAATCCCATACTTTTTAATATATCCCAAACAACCACCATGCTGGTTTTATTAAATTGTTTTTGTAAATCCCAAATGGTAAATCCCATGCTTGTTTTTAGTGTATCCAAGCAACCACCGCGTTGGTTTTATTAAATCCCATAACAAATCCACAAATCTACTCATCTTGTAAACCATCGTGCTGGTGGTGGCTATTAATATCCTAGTGCAACCAACCACTGTGCTAGTGATCACTTATCCTACACTATTACCATGCACTACTACCGTGCTATCCTAAAATTTGTTGCATAGTGCTATACTAAAACATTCTCCTTTAGATTGGTTATCTTTAACTGTCAGATTTCAACCACTGAGCTACTTAAAACATTTAAGTACTAACATGGACGCAGGTTGACACAAAATTAGGTATTATGAGCACCATAGATCATGGATGATGGCAGGCCAAGAAAGTCCACAAGTCTAAGATATGTCTAAAAGATTTTTACTTTTTCAAAATACAATGACATTTTGGGGCTCAAGGAAATTCCAAACTCCCAACTATCTTATCAGCCTCTCTATAGAGCAAGCATCTCCCAGCTCTTTAGGCTAATCTGATGCACTACAACAGACCTCTTCACACACTCAGATCACACATTGCTTACTTGACTCTATCGACTTGTACACCCATAGTAACTCCTCCTTTTGTTGGGGGTCCTATTCATCTTGGTCTTTGCACTCTATAGAACCTCGTGTCTCCATCATGTCCTGCCAAAAGAAACCAACATCATGAGCTTGAGAAGTACCTTAAAGGAGCAGGAAAAACAATAGCCAAGGAAATTAATATTCACCATCTTTGCCAACTTGAAGTAATACACCCACCACCAAAGCATGTCCTCCTTGTAGCTATTTTGCTCCTTTTCTAGGTTTGTTTTTGCTTTTGGTTATGCCATAGATTCGGGTTTGTTTCTTCGGGCCATCCAACATCATTTTCGAATAGAACAAAAGCATTCCAAAGTCTTTTGGGTATGCCATAGATTTTAAATAGGGAGAGACTTCATTGAGCCCAACCTTCTCATTCTTTTTTCTCACATTACTTGTATAATTGAAATCTTTCATCTCACATGAGTTGTCTAATCGAAATCTTTCATCTCACATTAGTTGACTAATCAAAATCTTTCAGTCTCACAATAGTTGTCTAATCAAAATCTTTCATCTCACACTAGCTAGTTGTCTAATCAAAATCTTTTGTCTCACATTATGGTCCTTGGCATGTCAAAGGACACTATCTAGTTAGATAGCTAACAAAACATTGCCCAAGAAAACTCTGAAGAAGATAACAATTCAATAGATTACACACAGATTACATAGATTACATCTCAAATACTCCTTTCCTTCAGATTACATCTCAAGGACTCCTTTCCTTCAAGGGGCTAGTTCCACATTCCTTGAGCAGGTCACCTTTTTTAGCTCCTTGATTTCAAGATCGACCCTCCTTGCTCCTTTCTAGAATGGGGTTGGTTCCTTCCTTCAGGGGCCCGACCCCTCCATTCATGTCGCTTTCGCTTTCCTTGATTTGAGCTTCTTCGTTGTAGGATCAGCCCTTCTTGCTCCTTTCCTAAAGGGATCTAGTTCCTCCCTTCAAGCTCCTTTTCCTTGCAGTCAAGACTCGGTCTTGGCCTTCTTCAATTTGAGCTCCTTGTCTTTTGCATTTTCGCGCCCAAATGGCAAATTGAGCTATAGTATCTACTTTCTCGTCATAGATAGCTATAGTAGTAGGCATACACATTTGATCCATTCATAGGCAATGGAAAATGGCATTCTCTACATAGAAATCTTGCATGCACAAACACCCCAAAGAAAAAAACACACATAGGGTGGTAGCACATAGGCCATTCAATCATGCAGTCATCTATGATGGGTGTATGGCAGACCATGCATTTCTAGACCTTGCTGCATAGTAGGATAGGCATCCGATTTAACTATTGGCCTCTCAATACCACAATCTTGCTTTGTAGATGACAAATTTGCTTCTTAATTCCTTCCTCCCTCATCCTAAGGATGTGGATGTTCTCCTTCATCTCCTCCACTCTTTGCTCACTCTGTGCAACAGCTTTATCAGAATCCCTCAACATCTATTGAAGCTGCTTAAATTTCTCAAAAACATCAACATGGGCCATTTCCAAGACTTCCACTCTAGTTTGGAAATCTCTCAAAATGACGGACTACTTTTTAAAAGTGTCAAAATCCATGGCAAGCTTGTGCACAGCCCTATCATAATCTTGTTGCAAGGTCTTGTAGCTTACTCTTTGAACTTCCAACAGTGTTTCAAAAAAAACAACCCTCATAGTGGCTACTGCAACTTGCTCCATTGTGGTTGCTCTCTGCATCCTTCCTATCCTGGAGAGCTGCCTCGTTGTCTTCTCCACCCTGGCTTCTCTCTACCCCATCCTTCTTGGCCTTGAAACTCTCTCAAGGTTGCTGCATCACCTTTTTGGTTTCTGCATTCTCCCTTTTTAGCTCCTCCATCATCTGGTCTTTTTCAATGTTCAATGTATTATGCATGTTGTAGAGCCGTTTATAAAGACCCTCCTTTTGGCCTCTCTGATCTTCAATCTCTTTTTGCATCATTGCTAGATTATGTCCCCATCACTTCTCACTTCTTCAAGCCTCTATCTCGGAGCTCCTTGATTTGCTTCTCTGCTTCTTCTCTTCTATGCCTTTCCATGTTGACCATTTTTGCAATGGCCTCAACTTGCTCTTGTGCCTGCAAGGCCCTCGCTTGTGCCACCTCTGCCTTGGCTTCTACACCTTCCCTGAGAATTTTCTCAAATTGCACTACCTTTGTTGCAACGGTGGATTTCTCTTGTAGAAAAGTCACCTTTTGAGACATCTTCTTATCGTATTGCTCAGAATTCCCTTTGAGGGTACATGCCATCAAGTGCATTGCAACTCTAGCAGACTGAGATGACAATTGGGATTTGCCATCCATGCAATTCTTCAGGTTGTTTATAAGATCTCCGTTGAGAAAGATACATCATGTCCTTTCAGTTGCTCTAACCTGTCAGAACTTTACAGTTCCTCTCGTACCAGGAAAGAAGTGAATGGTCTTCTTCAGCACATCTTGGAGGTCTGTTGGCAAGCTAGAAATCTTGACTCTACCATCTTTACTAATCTAAGCGTTGGTGTATAGATCTAGAATATCATGTCGTTCTCAAAGAAGTGTGAGCCTTGCAAATTGCCTCTAGGAATGCGTAGTGCATTTTCAATCACGCTTGCAGTGATGGTAATCTTCTGGCCTTGATAGACTAGTTGCTCCTCTTTCACATTCATCTCCTGTACCAACCTGGTGAAGTTTTTGAGAGCATACAAATTGGGCTTTTAAAGAGCGAGAGAGGAGCTCCCATATGTCATGATTTCAAGATCTCAGGGGAGGAGAGGCTCTTGTGTGCTGCAGAGGGGGAGGAAAGATTGTGTGAGGAGCTCTCGGACTGTCCAGGTTCCATTAGGAGAGGGATAGAAGTTGCAGGAAGAGTGCAAGGGAGATAGAAATGGTCGAGAGGGATAGAAGATTAAACAATGAAGGAAATGGAATAGTGGAGGCTTGAATTTGCAATCCAAGTGCAAGGGAGAAAGAAACGGTCGAGAGGGATAGAAGATGAAATAGTTAAGGGAATGGAATAGCGGAGGCTTAAGTTTGTAGCTCGACTACACTATCAAGGTGAGAACCACCGCAGTGGTTGGCCCGAATTTCGATTAATTCAAGAAGGCAATACTACCTTGCATGGTAATAAGTGATTAGAGGTGGTGGCATCTAAGATTCCTAGCCACATCTGTGGTGGCAGCTAAGACCCACTGGGCTGGCAGTTAATTACCAGCCATCGCATTGGCCCACAATTACTACCCTTCTAGTTACCACCATGGAGCTTGCATGCATGATTACTATGAGTGCAGTAAATTACCAACCATCGGGCTTGCATGCTCCCTTAGAGTACATGGTAATGAGTGATTAGAGGTGATTAAGATTCATGATTTACTTTTGTGGGAATTACTACCTGGTGGTCTCATTAGCCATATCTGTCATGGCTATGATTCCACTAGGCTGGTAGTTAATTACCAACCACCATAATGGCCTACTCACCCACCACCAGGCTTAAGCATGCATGATCATTACAAGTGCAGTAAAAATTACCAGTCACCAAGCTTGCATGCTCAGTAGAGTACTAGAGTGCATGGTAATGAGTGATTATAGGTGATTAGTCTTCATGATTTACTTTTGTGGGAAGTACTGCCTGGTGGTGGTGGCTCTTATCAACCACGTTTGTTGTGGCTATGATTCCACCGAGCTAGCAGTTAATTACCAGCCACCACAGTGGCTACTCACCCACTATCGAGCATAAGCATGCATGATCACTACGAGTGCAGTAAAAATTACTAGCCGCCAGGCTTGCATGCTCAGTAGAGTACTAATGAGTGATTAGAGGTGATTAGGCTTCATGATTTACTTTTGTGGGAATTACTGCCCGGTGGTGGTGGCTCTCATCAACCATGTTTGTCATGGCTAAGATTCCATCGGGTTGGCAGCTAATTACTAGCCACTGGAGTGGCTTGCTCACCCACCACATGGTGTCTGCTTCCTAATTACCAACCCATCTGAGGTGGCACCTAAGATTCCCCCATGGTAGCATATAATTAATATGGATGGAACCCCAAGCTCCATCCACCTTGGTGGCTCAAAATTTATAATATATAAGATCCGTGACATTCGGCATTTTACTACATTGCTCTCATCTGCCCCTAGTCTGCTACTTTGCTCCACACGCTCTGCTACTTTGCTCCACACCCCTCCTCCATCTCTTTTTCACCCCTCCTCTACTTTTCCCCACCTCCCTCCTCCAACTCTCGTCACTCATCTACTCCCCTGCTCATCTGCTCACCCACTCATCTTCACCATGCCCCCCCTCGATGCACTATGATCCCAATGTTATCTGCCTTCTCATATAAGGTGATTGCATTGCCACCTAGAGTAGAAATGCTAACACTTGTGGAGACCCTTCGTTTCCATAGTTGATTGCCCCCATATCTACATGTCACGACCTTAGATGACATGCTCACCTCTAGCCTCTTTATGGCTCTGATGTATGGGTTCCCCCTAGATGTCGACGAAGGCCTTAGTATTTTCATAGCAGAGTACTCTTTACTTGTTGGAGGGGGCATAATATGAGTCCTAGCAATGTGCATGGTCTTCCTCCTTTCCATCGTCTCCTCCTTTGCTACCCTAAAAAATTTTAATGCAACAAGCTAGACTGGCAGAAGTACTGAGTTGTACAAATTCCCTCTTGCTCAGAAAAGGCCCATAACCACTCAAAAATGGCTGGATGTAATCTTTTGGCTCACTGCGTGTAATGTTTTGGTCCCTAAGGCTCTCAACAATAATTGCTGAGTCCAGTAAAGCAAGACTACAATTTCCTTGGGTTGTGACCAAAATAGTGCTAAAATAGCTCCAATGACCCACCATTGTGGTTGCATGGAGATACATCTAGAAAAATACAATTAAACTTTCAGAAAATGCAATTGATGATATGGCCCTTGAGGGGTCCCCTCTAGGGGCAAGGGCCATATCAACATGCATTATACAATATCCAAGATGCCACTGGATAGAAATGGCACGTTAATATGGCCCTTGCCCCTAGAGGGGACCCCTAAAGGGCTCCTAAAGGGCCATATCGTTAATTGCATTTTGCATGGTTGCACAAGGAAATACATTTTTCTTGTTACACAAATATATAACTCCAAGAACCAGCACAGTGGCTATCATAGATCTCCTTCTATTTGCCATTGTGCTGGTTGTCCTAGACCTCCTCTTGTAATACGTAAAAATAGGTAACGGAGCTATAACTCCAAGAACTAGTGTGGTGGTCTCTCCAAGAAAATTTCATGATGACAGGTCGTTATGCCAGAGACCGCATTGAGGCGATGCTCAGAATGATAGATTGTGTCTCATTATTATGCCAAAAACTAGTGCGGTGGTCTCTCCAAGCCAACCTATGATTTGCATGGTCAAAGCTGTGGTAAAAGGCTGCATGATGATAGGTGGTCAAAGACTGCATTGCGGGGCGGTGTTCAGAATGATAGATTACATCTCATTACTACGCCAAGAACCAGTGCGGTGGTATAAGTGAGAAAATTGTGAAACAACACATAGAGAGAAAGAACTAAAGAAATAGAGACCCGTAAGATGATTTGTGTAGTACACAAGATTTCTTGTGGAAGAGACAAAATATTATTTTATGGTATTTTTGCAAACTTAAAGAACCAAAGAGGGACTAAGCTTCATAGCACCTATGCTATAGAAAAAGGGAAGCATGTACATTTATGACTTGCTCCCAAGTTCCTATTCCCACTGACTAGTAGAGAGCATGAATTTTGAAATCCACATGATAACGGAGTCAATTTTTACAACCATAAGTATTGGCCAGTTGGTGGTTACAATTGGTGGTTACAATGTAGAAAAACTTAGGATGGCCACTAAGGTAAATAAAAGATGGTTTTTTAGAAATAAGCTCTTTTGTGTGTGTTTGTGTTCAACCTAGCAAGAATCTACCCTACTATACTATTGGATCTGTTTCCAATGATAACATAAACCAAATGTAATCAAATGATATTTCCCTTATACCCAATACAAGTGAGAGTCATGACTCATCCATTACTAGTCACTCCCTTTTGATAAAGTGTCAAAGTGGAAATCAATTTAAATATGCACTTTCACATTAGTAAACTGTAAAGTGTAGTACAATATTCATGACTAGTCTCTAACAAATGATTCAATCCCAATTTACAATAGTCAGAGATAATCTATCATACAGTACTCCTTGAAGTTGCCAACATTGTATCTTCATTTGTCAAAATCAAGCCAAAGATTTATCAATGCAAATTTGATGGAGAGATATGCCGACTCACCTCGCATACAGTACTCCTTGAAGTTGCCAACATTGTATCTTTATTTTTCAAAATCAAACCAAAGATTTATGAATGCAAATTTGATGGAGAGGTATGCCGACTCACCTGGCACCATAACAAGCGAATGAAAGTTAGAACAATTCATTCAAGCTATGGTAGCTAGGCTTCAATTTTGGCACACAGTTGTTATGCATGTCACTCTGTCTAGACTAGCATAATCCAATCTTGGCATTCTATTGTTCAAAAGTTACCAGAGGTTGGCATTTAGTAGTTAATAAATTGCTTATAAAATGTTAGAGCAATTACCAAGGAAGTATATGGATTAAGTAAAGGCCCCGTTGTCCTTTGATCACTTCTCAACTATTCATGATGATGAACATGTCAGGTAAGCAACAGGAACCATTAGGCATGTCTGACCGGTCAATGAGAAACCTATAAAATAATTATTCATGAAAAGGTAGATAGTCCCAGGTCTCTTAGTACAATAATCTCCACCACAATAATATTCAACACAGGGAAATGGTTCAATTACCCTTTTCTTATAAAGAGATAATCAAGGCATCTTAACCATAATAATCAAGGCCTCTTGATAATAAAGAGATAACACTACAATTTTTCTTGACGACCATCCAAACAATAATTATAGAAAGAGTAGAAAGAATCAAAACTCTTTGAATGATGTAGAAAATTAACAAATGCAAATGTCATGCAACCACTAGATTAGAGTTAGAAGGACAATTAGGCAACATGCAATCCTTGAAAAATACAACATCTGATCTTGAGGGTTGTTTCCTTTACATTTTCCCACCTCGATTAGCAAAATGACTCCCCAACATTACAAATTCAAAAAGTTCAACATAGTCATCCCTATCCAAAGGACATAATAAGAATAGGAGTCTATAACGGCACCAAAGGGATCATCATAAAAGAAAATTTTTCCTAAAAGATTATTTTACTTTGGACCCATCATACCTAGGATCTTAGAGTCTCAATACTTGCAAAATTTTTAGGGACATCTATAACTAAATAGACCAAAAATCTGAAGTCTGGGCTCATAAATACTAAGGGATGATAATTGTCTCATATGCCGAGTTTTACCATATGCCCCTAATCAAAAGAAAATAAATGTCCTATCCCACTTAGATGGACTCCCAGTCTACCTAAGAGCTTCCCATAAAATATATTTTTATATATAAGGAAACCTCCAAACTATCAATACTGGTCCTTAACGTAAAAGATATTTTTTATAAAGTGCTAAACTTTAAGGGTCTCTATATCTAAAAAACCTTACAAAGCAACCTTGTATAAAGTACAAAGTCCATCCCATACACTTAAGGATTCTATAAGAGAATCTATAATATAAAAAAATGTTAAGAGTAAATTTCTTTGCTAGTAAGTGAAAATTTTCCTAGAAAAATCCTTGGGGGAATAAGGTTCCTCGAAAATTATCATTTACATATTCATATAATCTAGTATAGATGACAAGAACGTGAACATTCTAGAACCCATTCAATTGTAGACAAGGTGTTGAGATGTGGTGCCATGCGCACATAGATTAAAGGGCAAAGGTATGTGATAAGGAATGTAATAATGTAGCTACCCTAGGATGTGGACTACATGATGTGGAGATGTGGATTGAGGATATCCACAAGGAGATATGTGGATCAGAGGATCCCACAAGTGTTGACTATTCCAAGGGCACTCTCTATATAAGAGGCCTCTCATGTATTGTTGAGTATAAGAGAGAAATGCACATTCACTCAAGATTCTATTTATGAGTCCAAGCTAATCTATCTTGGAACCTAATTGACTTGAGGTACATGTCATGACCATTCTCTTCATCATGTCTCCACATAGGTTCCATCCACCATAGAGCACTCCATAGATCCTGAGGCACACATGTTTTCTCACGGTATCAAAGCATAGGTGTAGTCTCCTAGATTAGTTATAGGCTTGCCTTAGGAGCACATGTTTTCTCCTAGGTTAGTTTTAGTTTTAGATTGAGAGAAAATTTCTGTCCCTTGAGAGAGAAATTTTCCATCCATCCATTTCATGAGAGATTCATGAGTTGAGTGTTCATTCAGATTTTGAGAGCATTCTTTGAGAGATTTTTTGATGAGAGGAAGAAGATATTTCCGTGCATGCCTCAGAGATTTAGTGAGAGTATGATTCACAAAGAGTCTTCTTGTGTGTGAGAGAGAAAGAGTTTCTACAACTCTATCTATAGCCAGCCAAGGCAATGCTTCTTCTACCTCGAATCTAAGGCAGTCGACTGTAACAAAGGCAACACAGAGCTGCCATAGCCTAATCAGTGACTCTTCCAAGCCATACGAGCTTCCCTCCTACTGCATTGACACAGCAGAAGATAGCAGCTCTCTCCTCACAAACTCCAAGCTTCTATGCCTTCAATAGAAGCTACTCCATGCAACTAGCAGCTAGCTCCTTACTGTCCAACTTGCAAGGCAACTCTTTCAGCGGGCTCTAAACAACAACGAGCCAACTTCCATGCACGAGTGCCTTCACCACTAGCTCTCAGCTAGCTTCCTCAAAGCCCTCATAACGTAAAAAAGGACGCAAGATGGTAAGAGTGAAGGTTGGAGTATGTGCTAGCAATAGACGACTACAAAATGAAACGAGCAGACCCAGGTTGCATAGAAAGAGGCATGCACACTTCTAGTGTAGTGGAGTGGCTTATATCATGCCATCATTCTGTAAAACTACCTAAAGAGGTGTACCCTCAATCCCAACCGTAAAACTACCTGAAGAGCCCTGAATCATATTAGAAAACATGCCATGGGTATCTACCTTATTAGTAGGCTGGTTACAGAATTCTTTGCAAATGGAAATGAGAAAAACGAATGGACGAGTCCCAATTCAAATTGTGTCCACCTGATGGTCTGTAAACGAGTGGGTCCCAACAACAAAATCCATAGGCAGCTTCCCTCTGCCATGGAGGCCTGTCCGCATTTTTGGTGGCCGTGTCAACCACCACCATCAAATCTCAATAGGCTTCAAACAATGGGATTTTTGCAACATTAGATTGAAGTGCACCATTACCATCACCATAGGGGAGAGTTGCATAGGAGATGCCGAAAAGAATGCAAGATGTTTGGAGCAAAACATAAGTATGTGCTAGCAATTCATGAATAGACCATAGCGAAATGAAATGAGAAGAGCTAAGTTACACACAAAGAGGCATGCACACTTCCAATATAGTGGAGATGTTTGAATCTTGTCATCACTCCGTGAATTGGCCACAGAGGCATATACTTAATCCAAGCCATCGATCGCTCTAGCCTAGATCATAATGGAAAGCATGCCACATACATCTGTCTTATTTAGGCTAGTTACACAACTATTTGCAGATGGACATGAGTAGAACGAATGGACAAGCCCCAGTTCAAAATGTTTCCACCTGGCAGGGTGTAAATGGTTGGGAGTCCGAACAACAGAATCCATGGTCAGAGTTACTCTGCCTTAGAGGCTTGTCCATGGAATGGTGGGCATCACAACCACCATTATCAGATCTAATTTGGATGCAAATGTGAAAGGGTATGAATGGTACTATTTTGTGGGGAACATTAACTCGTTAAATGGACATCCCACATCCTTCTCATTAAGGACAACCCTTGTGATAATAGCAACACAAATGAGGCATGATCCTATAATGATTCCTACTCCACCTCTACCATGTTTAGGCAGATTTTTTGGTTTTGATGGGCAAGCTCACCAAAATGTTGGGGAGGGTGAAAAAACTCACCCAAAAATCACAACTACAATTAAGTGTGCAACTTCACCTTATGGAAAAAGGTTTGTAGCCCATGATTGTTGGAACTGAAAAAAGCCGACCAATAAAATAGCACAAGAGTTTCTAGAGAAGGTAATGCTCTAGCAAAATCGAAATGAGAACTCACTTGGGATACTTATACATGCCCTTGAGGCAAAGTACAATCATCATTTGAAAACTAGCTCATCATCAAAACCTTAGTCGGATTTCAACTCAAGAACTCCAAGGTGATGTTAAAGTAGGATTTTTAAAATTTGAAAATGGTTGTTGCTAATACTACCTTGGGAGGACATCAAAAAAGGATGAGGTCAATTTTGAGACAACTCCTTGATTTGAATGTATGAGTTGAAGATGATGACAATAAAGCTGTCCATATGTACAAACTCCATATAGCACGTACAATCAAGTAGTATTAAAAAAACCTCTAGGGACCTACTAATTTTTATAGCCTAAATATAACCCTTATGTAACTTTTAAGATCATAAAATTATCTCTTATGTATGAAAATTTTCACTTTTTCAATTTTAATACCCCTTAAATATGTACATTTTGTGTAACTCCATAAAAGTCTAAAACCCCTTCTATTGAACGCACGTGCTATATTACATATATTACTTAGTGACCCCCTCAAGAAATGCACATGCTAGGGTTACATGTATATTAGCCTCTGCCCCAAGCCTTTGTTTGGCACAAACGGGGATTATATTTAGCTTCTTGACTCCTAGCATACTCGTTAACCAAAACCAAAAAATCATGCACGATCCAAGCATATTGGCAAATCTCAACTTTATTCATGGAAGGGATCAAATGTGGACCATAGAAAGATCCATCCCACCTAGTTTTCTTTTCAAATTAGTAGTCATAGAAATAGTGATTTATTGCATCCATTATCACATCCATTTGATAATGAGAGTGCTAGAATGTACTATATAAGAGTGCTATAATAAAAGTTGGTAGAATTACTAATTTATTATATAGACTATTCTATAATAAGAGTGCTAAAATGCATGAATCATCATGTGTAGTTGTTCTAGAATTAATCTAGAGCCCTACCATGAAATGCATCTTTATGCTTATAATTTAATGATATTTGAATACATTTATGTGTGCCCTCTCTTGTCTATATAATTGCATATGCAAGCTCTTTTGATTTTTAAATATTGCATATGCTTCCTCATGGTCAATAAGTTTTAACTAGCTATAAGAATACTCTTTGCACATCACAATGCCTAAAAGGCCCATTTTAAAACAATGACAACAAAGCCCTACAATTTTATTGAGGGGTGGATGGGGGGGGGGGGGTGAGGAGGTAAAATCTATGCTATGATTCATTCAAATTTTGTAAGAACCTCATGTGAAAATCATTGTGAATGAGATTTGTACTTTTACCTTAAAAGAGTAACTAGTGAAACTAAAAGTAGTCTACTAATTTGTGTACCCTAAGGAAAGTTATACTAAGAAATTGCTAGATTCATTGGGTATGTGCATATATGCATTCTTCATAATTAAATTGGGTCTCATTAAATAGCAATCATTTATACCAATCACCAACTAATTATAGGGTCTTTGTTTTTCTACCTATAATTAGTTGATGTGCCCAATGAACGATTATAGAGTTCTGTTACATTCTTGGGTTTTGGCATCTTCTCATTTTCTTGGATATTTCTTAGCTCATTGCTAATCCCTTCATTGGAAATGACATGGCCAAGTAATATATCAACCTCAATATAAAAGATTCCAACACTTGATTGGGTTCACAAAAAGTCACCTACATACACTTGGAAAAGACTTTATTGAGGCACACAAGGTGGACAAAGGTTGTTGAGTAAACACAAAAGTCATCCAAATAAATTGCAATGAGATTGATTGAATACTCTTTGAAAGTTTTGACCATAAACCTTTGGAACATTGATGACATGTTGCGTAGACCAAATTGCATGACTTTTCAAGCATATACACCCCACTTGGTGACAAACACAATCTTCTATTAGTCCTTATGTGCTCATGAGATTTGATTATAATAACCACTATATCCATCCATTTATGAGTATATTTTGTGATATGTTGCTTGGTCTAGAATGTTATCAATGAAGGGCATCAGAAATGGATCTAGAATTGTCCAACGATTGAGCTTCCTATACTTTATGCACAAGGAGATTCTTGTTCTTCTTAGGCACCACCTGAAAACATCCAATTTGCCTGATCAATTGCATAGATGAGCTCGGATTTTATCCAGTGATTGATCTTGACTTTGACTTGCATGGCATGATTTGGTTTCATCCTATACCTCTTGATGAATAGGCTTGGCATCAAGTATTAATAGAATTTGATGTTGACAAATATCAAGTGGCACACCACGTAGGTTGATGTGGCTCCAAGAAAATACATTCTTATATTGCATGGACAACTTTTTAATTTCAATAAAATGGGCATCAGACACATGCTTGCTTACCTACACTATACGTGGCTCCTCTTCCATCCTAGTTTTAATTCTTATGTTGGTTTGGGAACCATATTTTGAGAAAAAATCCAAATAATGGTTGCAATGGGTTTATCTAACTCACATTCTCCTATAAAATCTTCAAAAAAATTCTCGTGGTACAAGTGTTTCTTCTTCTCAAGCTTGTCATCCCATATCTTCTACTTGAACTCTATACCAAGAAAATGTCATCTCACCCATAGAAAAGATATACATTTCCATCATGCGAGATTCAATTTCTTGCAAAAGATAATCATCAACATTCAATTCCCTTGACCTAGACCTACTTGGGATTTTGCTTGAGCTTATTGGTATTTTCACCTCGGTGTCCCCTCTTCGGATGGTCCAAACTTCTAAGCCCCAATCATGTGGTAAATTTGTTCTCTTCAACCAAGGTTTGCCCAATAACATGAGATATGCATTTTGTTCCATATCATTGATGATCAATCTTATACATGTAGTGGACTCCTCCAATGGTAACCTCCACATAAAAAACCATGCCTTTGGGACCAATCGGCCTCTAACTAGCCATACGTACTTGAAACGGGGAAGGCTTCAAATTATTTATCTTCATCTTTTTATCAAGGTCTCTAAAATTCCCAAGCCACCATTTACATCGACTCTTGTAATTTGTTGCTTCTTCATCTCTACAAATGATGATTAGCACTTCTTTGTCAATCATAGAGTGTCAATCATTGGAACAATGACCAAGGAATCAATCATCGATGTATTCTTTGGTTGATTGGGATTGAGTTGCTTGGTAGAATATTCCTGGAAGTAGGTGCTGTTACAAAAGCTTAGATATATTCAAGATTCTCTTCATATCTCAGAGTGCCTACCAAGCTTTGGCGACCTCAAAAGACAACCCATCATCTTAGCATAGTTTAGTGTTTGGTGTGCTTGATGAAGCTTCAACTAGCTTAGTAAACTAGTTTTGTAATGAGGTTTAGCTCAATCAAGAGGAGCATATTTCAAGGTACATTGTACCTTCTAACCATTACCTAACAAATCTCAATGAACTCGACCACTAATACCTCCAAGTGGCACAATAGTTTTCAAAGAGATGGAAGTTAATAAAATATAAAAAATTGGGACCCTCCAAGATGAGTACATGGGCTGTTACATTTTAGTGTGATCCCATTACCAATTTTGCAATCCAGCCCAGTAGTGCCTGTCTCACAACATGGTCTCAAATTAGTTTAATGCTTGGCTAGGCCCAATCATGCTTTGACACTATGATTCATAAATAGAATCATTTTCTTCTATGGGGATTTGGCTATAGCAAGAAAGCTCCATTATCTTTGATAAGGGTTACTTCTATACCATCAACTTGGAACTTAGGATGACAAGGTTCATTGGAGAGCTTTGTTCTTGACAGGGCATGGCAAGAATACTACGTAGAAACATACATACCATGTGTATTCAAGGGGTGTTTAAAAAACTCCCACTTACATATGGCCTTTCAAATATTTTTACATTAGACAGTCAATTTTATATTAGACAATTAGTTTTTACATTAGATAGTAAGTTTTAAATGAAATAGGCCTCTTATGTATGTAAGGCACTGTGAACCCTCCCCTTATTGAATGCACCTTGAGGGGGCCACCATGTAAAAGCACCATATAGCAAGTGCGATTAAGTGGTATTAAAAAAACCCCTACCTATCGATTTTTATCACCTATTGCCTAAATACACCCCTCTGTAAGTTTTAAGATAATAAAAGTATCCTTCATGTATGAAAATTTTCAAATTTTGAATTTTAACACCCCTTATGTATGTACATTTTCTGTAACTCCATAAAAGTCTAAAACCCTTTTTGTTGATTGCATGTGCTATATTACATATATTACTTAATGAACCCCTTGGGGAATGCACATGCTAGGGTCACATATATTTTTGCCTCTGCCCCAAGCCTTTGTTTTGTGCAAACGGGGATTATATTTAGCTTCTTTACCCCTAGTATACTTGTCAACCAAAACCAAAAAATGATACACGATCCAAGCATATTGGCAAATCTCAACTTTATTCATGGAAGGGATCAAATGTGGACCATAGAAAGATCCATCCCACCTAGTTTTGTTTTCAAATTAGTAGTCATAGAAATATTGACTTATTGCATCCATTATCACATCCATTCGATAATGAGAGTGCTAGAATGTACTATATAAGGCTATACTAAAAGTTGGTAGAATTACTAATTTATTGCATAGACTATTCAATAATAAGAGTGCTAGAATGCATGAATCATCATGTGTAGTTGTTTTAGAATTCTAGAGCCCTACCATGAAATGCATCTTTATGCTTATAATTTAATGATATTTGAATGCATTTATATGTGCCCTCTCTTGTCTATATAATTGCATATGCAAGCTCTTTTGATTTTTAAATATTGCATATGTTTCCTAATGGTCAACATGAATTCAAAATTTTTAACTAGCTATAAGAATACTCTTTGCACATCATGATGCTTAAAAGGTCCATTTTAAAACAATGACTACAAAGCCCTACAATTTTATTTAGGGGTGGGGTGGTAAAATCTATGCTATGATTTATTCAGATTTTGGAAGAACCTCATGCGAAAATGATTTTGAATGAGATTTGTGCTTTTACATTAAAGAAGTAACGAGTGAAACTAAAAGTAGCCTGCTAATTTGTGTACCCTAAGGAAAGTGTTATACTAAGCAATTGCTAGATTCAATAGGGCCCCCCAGCGAGAAAAAGGGTGCTATTAATTAACTCATCTATGTGGGACAACGAATTAAGCTAAGGGAGGAGGCGCGATTAATGAATATCCGAGTGATGTCTAGAAGGGTCAAATATCCAAGCGAAGTCTAGAAGGTTCGAAGATCTAGGAGGATCTTAATCGCCCAGCGAGTATAAGGGGACGCGGGAGGGGGACGCGAGAGGGGTAGAGAAGAAGGGGGGCTGTGAAAGCCTCCCCGGGAAGAAGGAAGAAGAGGGGGGGCCTTAGGGGAGAGAGGGAGAGGGGATGGCTGAGCGAGTGTAGGGGAGAGGAAGGGAGAGTGAGGGAGGGCTGCACCGTGCAGTGGTGGGAGAGGGAGGGAGGAGAGGAGAGGAGAGGAGAGGAGAGGGAGAGGGAGGGGAGGGAGAGGAGAGGAGAGGGCATGGGCAGGGTAGTGATGTGAGGGGAGATAGAAGAAAGTTTGGGATGGCGAGGCGAGGCTCATCAGAGAGGAGGAAAATTACGTCAATTAAGTGTATTTGACATAGGTTAATTAAGGAATAGGTCGGTTGCGATACATAGATTAATTAATTGCGAATAGGTACATTTGCGTTCTTCATTAGGCAATGTGTTCACATATGTGTTCTTCATAATTAAATTGGGGCTCATTAAATAGCAATCGTTTATACCAATCACCAATTAATTATAAGGTCTTTGTTTTTCTACCTAAAGTTGGATTCTTACACCCACATGAAAGAACAAAGAAAAGTTCAAGGGAATGTCACAACTGACCATATGCATAATTATATCTAAAAGAAGATAGTGACACCCAAACCGAGAGACGTGAAAAAGTGAAGAAAAGCTGCAAAGAGCGAGACACGAGAATCTATAAAAGGGATAATCATTGATTCAGAAGGAGTTTTAATTTAATGTGTGCCCTTGTTTTTCCCTTTATTAAACACATACCAGCTCTACAATAAGGTGGGAGGGCATGGAGAAACTTACCATTTTTTATATTGTTTCATAAAGGTAAGTAGGAGGAACCTTGACTAAACAATTGTGCCTTTTCTTTGAAGCAAGGATGAATTTAGAGGGCCAAGAAATAAAGTTAGAAGACATCATGGTCTTGGGGGATGAAGCAAGGTGCATGAAAACTTCAACACGAAGCAAGGTGCGAGAAAACCACCACATGATGAGAGAAGAATGCCATCATGGAGGATGTTGTGGCTAGACTGGCTTGACAATACAAGGATTAAAAATGCATACTTTTCCTTTGTAATTTTGTTGCGAGAAGGAAACTTTTGTAGGCTATTGGTGCGACATGCAAACATCATAAGAGCAGAAGGGATGGTGGGTTGCGGGGGGGAATGTGACACACCACCGAAGGGAGGGGGTTTGGGATGAATAGGTAAAGGCGTAAAAAGGCGTGTGAATGTGCAGTTTTAAAGATGTAGCTCACATGCGGGTAGCGTGACTACGAGGTGCACATGGACACGTCACAGGTGACGTAGAAGGCGAGACAGATTAACAGAGCAGCCAGGCCGGCAGGCACGCGCGGGGACAAGGTGTAGGGTGGCCGCTGAAGGCAGTCCCAGTGTCCGCACGTGGAGCAATCATCTCCAATCACGCCGCCCCGCCGCCCCAACTACCAGGTAACCGCCCTCAATGATTCATCCAGCCGCGTGCTCGTGAGTTTCAGATTTTGTCATTCTTCCATGTAATACTCTTGTGCCATTTATGGAGCGTATATGGCAGTTTTGTGGCAGTTTGTGGCAGCTTTTTTAGGAGACCCCTCAGTATTTCTAGCATCTTACAGCTCGTTCCCACCGAAGCAAAACGCAGCATATATGCCAGTCCATGCCATCGCGCCCCTACAAATTTGCTGCCCAAGTTCAGCACACATATGCCCTGATGGAGACGGGAAATTTCCCTCTCCACTCGAGCATATAGGGGCTACCTCGAAACGAGAAGTTTCGTCCACCTTCCATAACCCTTGTTTGCAGGAGCATGGTGCAGTAGGCAATGGGCAGGGACGAATGCTTGTCCATGCTCCCTTGAGCTAGGACAGATGGAGTCCAACCTGACGCAGGAACGAGCTCTTATCATGAGAATTTTCTTTAGAATCACATGCAATCCTTAAATGGAAACTTTAAGAGCTTTACCCTTCAACATAAACAATTGCCTCTCAAGAGCTTGCTACTCCACTTTAGAAACTAAATTATAGAGAACTAAAGACTTTTAGAAATCCACTACCCTTTGAATTTGATTGTTTGTAAACCATTATGTTTTCCTAGGACATACTAGGGCCCCCCAATGAGTTTTATTAATTAATTAGTTTAGGTTGGGGGGGGAGGGGCGGTATAGGGGTAGTGGGGTGGTAAAGGCAAATTAACCAATTAAGGGGAGTGTAGTAGAAGGAACCAGAAGGCCATGAGGAGTTGGACATGCCCAACGAGAAGTTAATGCCTAGACAATGCTCCATTTCAGGCACTTGTTTAGACACAAAAGCTAAAGCATTACCAATGTGACTTAAAACCACCACTTCTCCACCAACTTTACTCCCACAATAACGTTTATAACCCATCTGTTAGCAATGTAGCATATAGAGTAGCATCAAGATTATTCTTAGGTAGCTATCTTCATTTAGATATATCCCATGTTGCTGCAATCATCACCAACATAGCACCTCATAGCACACATGTTCCTATGTTATTGGTTGGAACATGTAATGCTCATCTTGACATAGCATGCACTATAAAGTCACCATAAACTCAATGATTCCATAAGTTTTATATTAAAGAGAATTATGAATACATGTAAGAATAGATGCTCTCTCTACATGTCTCATCACTTTCTTTCCATATTAGCACATGCAAGCCCATGTTACGTCCACATCAACAATAAAAGGGATCCATCAATTATAATAAACCTTGTATACATGAATAGTGGCTATAAATAATGTTTAGTTCTTACCCTTGTCTCACTTGCGTTTAATTTTCTCAAATGTACAAATCCCAATAATATTAGTGTCAGCATGCATCCATACATTCAAGGACAAATTAATTGCTCGACCTTACTTTTCTCATTTATGCTTACCATCTGCTATTCTAAGGACCTTAATATCAACGAATTATTCCATAAATAACTAATGTAATTGAAAAAGGCCTTTATTATCAATGGAGAAATTCAATTGATTTCTTATGTGAAAAGGTAGAGTAGGTAAGCTTATAAGATCAAAGGAATAGCTTCAAAATTCCATGCAAGGGGAGACTTGAACTCAAGATGACTACCATTTTGGAAGAGTTATTAAGACTTCTAGTATATCTCACTTTCAAGTAGATTCACGAGCAATCTAGCAAGTATTTGTTTTGCAAAAGATTGAGATTATGCTTGGGGCTCTTCTATGTTCATCTCAAACTAAGATTGAGATTGATATTATGAGATAGGGCATAGGATAAAGAGCACGTATGCACGTGCACACATACACGCACACACAAATGCACACGTGCGCACGTAGGTGCACACACACACACACACACACACACACACACACACACACTCACACCTTGGATCATTAAAATCTCTAGAACTTGAAAAAGCTTGGTTGACCCTACAGAACATTGTTGACAGAACGGTCCCTCAAAACCCATTTTAATGGTATATTCGTGAAGGTTAGAGGTCGTTGGAGCCTATATCCTGACCATTAGATCTTAGACGATTTGAAATTTAACATAACTTAAGTTTTCTGAAAAAGTTAAAACATCATTACCCACGCACCACAGCAGGACACATCAACATTACAAACCCAAGAAAAAGACATATGACTAGATTACACTAAGACACGTATAAAATGTAACAAAGTAAAACACCAAATTTACTCTAGTAAAACCAAAATTCACTGCAAAGTAACTTTATTACATAGCCGGATAAACGGATATCTCTCGATTACAAAAAAACAGAGTACAAGACTTCAACCAAAATCTACTTAGCAGAATTAGACCAAGACTTTGAACCGATGCCATCACCAGCAAAAAAGTTGAACACACAATGTGAGAAAGACCCTCCCACATTCAACACCTCCACAACATCAGTAATGCAATGCCTTTTAGAACCATTATCTTCGATAGATTCTGCCACACACTTCAGGAATTCCCCATCTTCTTGCAGTAGGGTGCCAAAGTTGGGTCACATCATGGAAACCTCCCACTCCACGAACACCTGGACCAAAAAAAGCAACAATAGCACTTCCATGACCAGAAGATGCAACTCCCACTCCAAAACTAGAAACACCAACAAAATATCCTCCAAGTGAAGATAAGTCTCCACTAATAGGAACTTGTAAAACACCATCAAAATGAGTAGATAAAGGAAATCCTAAACCAATGGTACTAGCACCCCGAGAAAAACCAATAGGTCCAGTAAAACCACCATTAGGAAAAAAGGGAGCTCATTTTGGGGCCTTTTATGGTTTGGAAAAATAAGCTCTCAACCAATCAATAGAGGGCCAACGTAACGTTGAAAATTCACGAAAATAAGAGAAAATAGAAAAAAGAAACAATAATTTATGTAGGTACAAGCGTGCTACATTAATGTGGAGATTGATTTTTTATTCTCACAAGATCTTTGGATAAGAAGATAGAATCTAAACTGACATTTTATCTGACAAGGGCCTTTCCGCTTCCACCTTCCTTTGAACTTTGAAATGTTGTGCCGCCTTTCCTTCGAAAGGTCTACCGTTCTACACCATTGCCTCATTGTGCAACAGCCTTTCTTTTCCAAAACTGCTCCCTTATCCTGTTTGGCGTAGAGTAAGATGTTTCTCGTCAACTGTCTATCTGCCCACTTTCTCTTTCTTGAAACTTCAAATTGTTATCTTAGTTACATTACTTTGCTATTGTTATAGATTCATAAAATCTCCATGGTGAATCAAAACCACGGCCATTCTTGTGGAAGATGCTCAGTGGATGATAATGCTATGAAGGCAGAATTATACCAAACATCCTTACCCCGTCGACCTGCTTCTTCTATTTCGTCGGTAGAGAATTCAAGTACAGTCAAAACGGAAGGAACTTGGGAAAGGTTTAGTGTTTCGAAAGCAGCATGGGTGCTCATGCAACCTAGCAAAAGAAAAAGACCCTAGACAAAAAACATTTTCTTGGTGTCATGGAAGGGAAGAGTACGAGATTTTAAAATCACCAGAGGGAAGATATCCGTGAAAGAAGTTTTGATTCAGCACGTGTACATGCATAAAGAACTTGTCTTGCGAGACTATCCAAAAGATCTTCCGCAACACAGGCCTAATTGTATATTTTTCTATTGTAGTTTTTTTCTTTATGAGGTGTATGGATTTTTAAGATGAAGCTTTCTCTCTTAGCTTATTGACATTCTTGTGTTGTTTTATTTCAGATTATGAGACATGGCAAAACATCGATTGTATTTTGGGATTTATAGATGTTCTGCATGGATCGATAGGAGAACAACAATACCAAGGTCGATGTGCAACAGAGCTAGCTCAATCGGGTATATTTTTTACTGATCATTTTTATCAGTTGCTGGACAAAGATAACACACATGGTGTGTTAATAAAACAAGACCTTCCGGCATGGAATTCAGTGGATTGGCCTCACCCACATTCTAGTGTTATAGAGGCATATAGGGCAAAGCTTTTCACAGAAGTACAGAAAGCTCTGAGGCCCAATATTGCCACTAGGATAGTAAAAATTTCTTTATGCATGCCTCTCACAGTTTTTGTGGACTTGTTTAACACCTTTCCAGTGAAGGTTTCAAAAACAATGTTCACAGTTAAAGCAACAAGTTCGGCATGCATGCCACAATTTTTGGATAAAGGTTGGGATAAGAAGACATGTAGTTCAGTGTTTTGTGAGGTTGTCCAACCTTCTATGCAACTGAAGTATATGGTTGCATCACAAAATTTTATTTTCTCTTTTTATTACAAGCGCAGTCGAATGCTAGGCACAAAACTAGTCCCAATGGATCAAGATGAAGATTCTTTTGGTGCAGAAAATAAACTTCTTGATATTGATGTTGTTGAGAATGATGATGTGCTAGTCAATATCTCATTAAGAGAATGTTGCTCCCTAGCTCAATTGTGCAGTGACATTCTGTTTGAGATAGAAGGTTCTATTTCAAATGACTTTTTATTTATCTACAACAACAAAAAGGTACACCATCTGATTTATCCTAGTCTCATTAAGCATTGCTATTAGTTTACTTTACCGCTCTGATTCATATTGCTTTTTTGCAGTTGCTCAAAAGAAGAGAGAGCTCAATAAAATGCAAAGACATTGAAAATTTGAAAATTGAGATAACACAGACTCCATAAACAAAGGTTTTGTATTCAATCAAGTAAGATTTTGTATAGAACTGTTTAGTTAAACATGTAGAACATATTTCTGACATCCATTTTCTATTTATGTACAGCTTGATCCAGAGGCTGCTCTACATTTTTTGGAGAATCTTTTTTCTGCTGCTCCATCCTGTCCTGTACAGTATGTTGGTGTTGCTCCATTGTCTCCTCCACTGCCCCAGGAGCATCTCTTTGCTGTTGCTCCATCTTCTCCTCAACAACATCAGCAGCAGGTCCTTGCTCCTGTGGCTTCTCCTCCTCAGCACTAGGTGATTGCTCCTGTGGCTTCTCCTCCTCAGCATTAGGTGCTTCATCTGTGGCATCAAGGTGTATGACACCTTCTTGTACTTTAGAGCTCTCACCCAACTCCACAGTAGCTGGTACAATAAGTTTGGGGGAGGCATAGCTCAAAAACCTCCAAATTGTATGAGCTCTAAAATTATATACATAGTTTGAGCTGAAGCTATTTTCTTTCATCTGCAATGGCAGACGATAATTTAGAACACTTTGTATCATTATGAATTATCTTCAAGCTAAACGAAAATTATTTTTTCTTACAAGGTCGGGCTGTTCTTTCTCAAAATAGCTTGAAAGTAGATATTTTGCACTGATCAGCACTCTCCATCCGCAACTACTTGAATCATCTTGTTGTGGTGTCTGTACAGTTGGAAACATATGTTAGAAACTGTTAGCATATGAACAAAACAAAATTATTCAATAAGTTCAAAGACATAGCATGAAATAGACATCAGTAGAGGGAACGACTTTTTACCTCTAGACTTATTGGCTCTATTGAATCCAAAAGAGAGACATTGGGAGGACAGTGATCCAATGCATCTAAAAGCCTTTTAATACAACTGCAATATGTATAATTTAGTTAGTATGATATCAAAATAATGAAGTTTTAAGTTCAAAAAGCACACACAGCACTTACAATTTCAGCTCTCTGTGTGTGTTTTTAAGAGAGTTGAATAGAAAGCATTGCTTCTACTAGATGTCAATAGAAACAAAACTCTAGTGGTCACTGCATAAGGAAAAAAGCATTAGGAAATCAAAGGCTACAAGAGTTCCCAATCTTAAAGAAGAATCTTAAAAGAAGTAGTCACCCACATACCTGTTATGGTATGGAAGTAGCAAAACATCAATTACTTCAAAATTGCAGTGTCTGAACCAGCCAGAAATACTAATGGGAGTTTCCTTTGCATCTCTTAATTTAGAAGAAATGGCAGGATCAATAATATGGACTATATGCTGTACAGAGGGGTGAAGCCAGCTTCTCATCATGCTGCATAGGACCAAAAAATAATTAGGGTAGGGTATAAAGGAGGTACAAGGAGGATTGTTTTGCAAAAAATGTAAAATAATAGACACTTACTAGAGCATTGCAAGAATGATAGTATTTGAGCAATACTCATTCTTATGAGCCAATGCTGCCAAGCATGGTTTTGTCAAGTCAAAATCATTCACTGAAAATTCATCCTTAATATGGACAACTATATTAGGGCCCAGCTCCTACAACCTTCTACGTATCTGCAGCTCCCTCTTTCCAGTCTCCACATCTATAACAGATTTTGTTTCTTTTATTTGCTGCTTCAGTGACTCCTCATAAGCAGCCTTCCCT
Organism: Dipteris shenzhenensis; assembly: GCF_047967505.1. Classification (NCBI taxonomy): domain Eukaryota; kingdom Viridiplantae; phylum Streptophyta; class Polypodiopsida; order Gleicheniales; family Dipteridaceae; genus Dipteris; species Dipteris shenzhenensis. The sequence goes on from NC_141611.1 coordinate 16,659,800, forward strand.
CTGGTGTTCTTTGAGTGCGTTACTTCAACAACCTTAACCTCATCTACCTTCAACTTCCTTGTAGGTGGAATTAACAATATGTCTCTCATCTTTATGTCCTGCCATTCCACAGGATGAACAAGCTTGTCATACCTCCATCTCACTCTGGACAAAGTGTTGAAGTCTTTGGCCATCAAAGTCACCTTGTGAGCATGGGCTGCTACCAGCATTGCATCTTCAAAATATTTTTCCAAGTAATCCTCTGCCATTTCCTGTAAGGAAAGAATGGTAGTTCTATTCCACCTGAACCCAAGGTGCCAACTATCACATATTTCTCTCACCAGTCTTTGAAAAGGTGCCTTGGGTATTGCAAAGCCTATAGCTTTCTGTTGCTTCCTGATCTCCCTTAGCACACTTGCACCATGATTCAATCTCTTGGCCTTTTGCTTGAGCAGGCTCATTGGCTTACCCTTCCTGCCATGTGCAGCTCTTCCCTTTGGAGGCACACTAAATTTCTTGGTACTTGCCCCAACTGCTGTTGCTGCAAGCCCTGGCCCTTTGCCAACTTTCCTTGCAGTTGACTTGGTTCTTGCCATCACTCTGAAAAACTGCATACAAAGGATTGGAAAGAGATTACAGACATGGAGAACATGTTTTGACAAAAAAAAGGCAATCACAGGGGTGGATGAAGCAACATAGAAAAATTTGCAATAAAACGCGATACGAGGAGTTTGAAATTCCTAACAGGTCCAAATTGCGTTTTCCTGCAAATTCCTAAAATGACATGCTGGTGCATTCCTACAGTGATTTCTCTATCTCTACAACTAAATACAGTATGAATGGAGTTTATGCAAGAAGAGTATAGCCATGGATAGCTATGGAAGTCACAAAACCAGAATGACAGGGGTGGATGAAGCAACATTTCAATATTTGCAACAAAACGCAATTTCAGCTATTTGAAATTCCTAAGGCCTTCTCCTCACATTTTCCTGCAAATTCATGAGGCAGCATGCTGGAATATGCCTTCAGTCATTTGAAGGTGTTTGCATAACCATGCAGGATGGATTGAGTCTATGGAAGGCAAGAATTGTGCACATACTGAAGGAAGAACCCATAAGTACAGTTTTACCCTCACATGCAAATATCACACTTGAAGATCTGCATTCCTATAGTGATTTCTCTGTCTTGACAACTAAATAAAATATGGACTGAGTCTATGCATTTCCATGCAGGATGAATTGTTTCTATGGTAGGCAAGAAGATTGCAGAGACTAAGGGGAGAACCCATTGTTACTGACCTGAAATCTATCTGTGGATGTGCTGTGCTGTTGATGAGTAACCTGTGCTGAGGATGAACTTGTGCTGCTGGACAGGATGCTGATGTTGCAGAGTATGGAGGTCCCTAGGGAGGCAAGAGAGCAGAGACTGGAGGGCAAGAGGTCTGAAACAGGATACCACAAATAAGTGCAAATACAAATAAGGCATCTTCTAAATCCCACACGTGTGGAATGTAGTCATTTTTCACACGTGTGGATGGGACCCAGATCTCTTGGAGTTTGAAATTTGGCACGTGTGAAAGGTACACTTTATGCCTTGGAACTTGTGCCATTCATGATTTCATAATCAATTCCACAACCAGTCTTCCCTCCGCTACCTCCCAATCTTTCATCCCTGCCACGACCCTCGCATCTTCCATTTCCTTCTCTCTGATCCTTTCCTACCCAGCACACTCCATCCAGACGGCAACCTGCCTGAAGACTACTACCACTGCCAGATCTCCAGGTTACCTAGAGTGCATAATTCAAGCTAGTGAAAGAGCAGGAGATTCACCAGTGCAACTCCAACAGCATGGAAAAGGAAAAAAAAGGTCAGAATTCTAGATTGTTTTCAATGTTTTTTGACATATATTTCTTCCATCCATTGGATTTTTGATGTCCAAATGTCTTCACTCAGCTCCACCCTTCTTGTTACATTTTCAATTGATACTGTCCAAGAATGTGGTAAATCACCCAGGAATTTGATTGGAGATGGATATGAATAGAAACTAGAAATTTGCAACAAAATGCGAGGAGAGTGGTTTATAAATCTCTAAATAGCCCATATCGCATTTTGCTGCAAATTCCTGTTGTTGACACATTCCTCATGAAAAGCTTCACTCAGCTCCAGCATTTATCTTGCATATGAGATCATACTGTCCAGGAATCAATGAGATGAACCTAGTGTTTGATTTGACATGCATATGAACAGAACTGGAGAATTTGTAACAAAATGCGAGGAGAGTGCTTTATATTTTCCAAATGGTCCCCCATCGCGTTTTGCTGCAAATTCCTGTGTCTGATTTGGTTCTCACTTCTACCTCATTGTTTTGCTATCTTTAGCCCTGTGGAATTCTTCCTTGATGATGAGAAATGTTTTTGCTTTGGAAAAGTTGGCTCCCAGGCCCCACCTTTCAAGAGGAAGCTGGACTTTTTTGCTGCTATTATTAGACCACAGCAATCACCAGGTGAGTCATGAGAGCTCATGAAGGAATTATGTGGTGATATCCAATGCATTCACTGATTGCATATGTCAGCATATAGAATTCATAGTATAAAAGTATTTGAACAGGCAAAAAGAAGAGACTGGAGCAGAGTGCTGATTCTTCCATCACAAAACAAATGGAACCAGAAGAGGACAAGTCTCCAGATTTGCTCTTATTTGAGTTTCGTCACAAATGCAAGGCTCAGAGTAACTTCCATATACACCACAATATTTTCAACATGGAGTTCACAATGAGCTCTCTGTACTGGAGCATCACAAAGATTTTCTTTCAGACTATTGGGATACCTTCAAAGAACTGACAGAGGCAGGAAGAATTATGGAAGGAGAAAAGGTTTTTGTGCATATAAATCATATTGTCTCCATTGACAGGCTGAGGTACCATGTGAATAGAAGATTTGATAGCCTGCCTGATCAATATAAATTCAACTATAACTTGCACACCAGAAAGTGTAGAGTGCTTGAGGAAACCATGGCATTCCTTATGTACATTGTCTTCAATCAGGAGTCTTTGGATGAACAAGGGCAGGAGATTGAAGAAGAAGACACATCTGAAGCAGAGGAAAAGGAGGATGTTTCTTTGGTCACAGAAATGGCAGAGCAAGAAGAAGATATCAACCTTCAGGATGAGGGGCTGCAAGTGGCTGCTCTTGACCTTGTTCAACTAAGGACAAAAACTCTGAGGGGAGCAGAGCCAGTTGAAGATGTTGATGTTCAGAGTAGCAACTATGCAGTGCCCATGCTTCCAGGTGTCTTGATTGTGGAAAAGATTATGTTTTCCTCCATGAGATAGAGTGTATGTTCAATTTGAGGGAGGACTATGCCATTTCCCTTATTGCCCAGGCTTTAAGGCTTGACAAGGATGTTGGCATAGAGGATGACCATTCACTACTGGCTTTGGAAACAATTATTGATCCTGTAGAGGCCCTTACATTTTGTGTCAAAGAGGCTGAAAAGTTCAAAGAGCCAGATGAAGCTACCTTCCACCTCACACAGGAAGCTATGAATCTCTCAGCACTATGCACAGAAAAGCCTAAAGAAGAGGTTGGACAAGAGGGGAGAGGGATAAATCTTTGGAAAGATGAACTGCTTGTTGCTAATGAAAATGAGAAGGTACTTCAAATCAAATACTTTGTCTTCTGCTTAACTTTGTTTTTGTAGGTTGTGTATTGTCTCACTCCAATCTTTTGATATGTGGCAGCTACAAATTGAGGATGACACATTCCTCCAGAGATCAAGTGGAAGCAGGCCGGTTGGGTTTCGCAAAATGTCAGGCCTAGCTCATTATATTCATGATCTAGGCAGTGCTAAGATCTTGATTTACCATAGGCAGTTGAGCAACAATGGAGAAGCCATTGTTTACTTCTTAAAATGTTTGTCCAGGGCTTTAGGTGGACATGTTCTTTCATGGCAAAAGGAAAAGATCATTTTGATAGAGAGGTTGTCTGCCATAGATATATTTGGAGATTATGTGAATAAGCAGGCCTCTAGGGCCGCCTACTTTTTGTCTTACACTGCTTATGCATTAGCATGTGGTGTTAAGGATCCCAAATGTCTGGAGGGCTATGGAAAACACAAGCTCATAAGGTTTCGAGAGCCACCCATGATTGCATCAGGCCACACAGTCCAAGAAGAGGAACAGGTGGAGACACTTGAAGAAAAGGATACCGCTCCCAGACAAGCAACAGAGGCAAACATTGATAAACAGACAGTCGACATCAAGCCAATAAAAAAGAAAAAGACTCGAGAGATTGTCTTCGTCTTTGCTTTTGGGCTAGAAGAAAAGCAAGCTTGATTTTGGAGCTAGCAACTTTTCTTTTAGCATGCAGCCTCTGTAGTATGCCTCGGTAAAACCGTTGGAAGACTTCCTTCAGACTATTTGCCTTCTGACTCCCTCCATAGTGTTGTGTGTGTCTGAAAAATGCATTACGTGCCATGTAGTGAGACTTCTCCATGCCTTGGGTAGACCAAATTGCTGGGCATCCATACTTTTTGACAAAATAGGGAAGGTGGTTGTAGATGATATGCTGTAAGACATAAGAATGCATAGTAAGTAATAAAAAAAAGAGGATCACACTTAAGTAAAAGAAAAAGACAGAACCTTGCCATGTAGTGAGTTATATTGCAGGCTGTCCATGCGTCTTTCATTGACTTCCCAAAATGTTTAATTGCCTCCTCAAAGTTCTTGTAATCACTCTTTGTCCATGTTACTTGTCACAGAACATGAAGAGTTGATCAAGAGACCTCCACACCTCTGCCTTCCTATTTCGTGCTTCCCCATCTACCTCATGATCTTTCACAGCATTATGGACTTGCTTCCACAATCCATAATTAATCTTTGAAACTGTTCTACCTTGCCTTACTTGCTTCCTGTGTTTGGGTCGAGACAAGAATCTTCTTGCCTTAACACCACCAATAGAGGGCTTGATTGGTACCTCCTTGCCATTGATAGACTTTTTAAAATCCTTTGTGATTTGAACATCTCCTCCATGTAGACCTATATCGGATAACACTTTTTCCAATGCTTGAAGAGCATCCTTTCTATTTTTTTTGAGACGGAGTTTCCAAGCAAATCCAATATATAAAAATACAAATTTCTCAATAATTCGACATAGACCATGCAATGTGCAGATGTGAACATTACATAGTGGAATGTCCAGAATGGCCTTGAAGTCAGGGTCAACTTTATCTCTATTAGGTGCTCTCTTCCACCATTTTGAATCCATTACTTGAGCTGATTCTTTGCAGTAAAGACAAGGAGACTTTGAGTTGCCTCCTTTACTAATGTTATACATGCACTTAAGTGTTTTAAGATCCCCGGCCATGTGCCACTCTACTTGAAAATCACCTTTTCCTGCAACATGGAGATTCTCGCCTTTGCACTTGTCTTTTGATTATTCTTGGTATTTCTGTGTGGTGAAACACCCAATCTAGTGTTTCATGGTCTTCGGTCTTCAAATGCCAAATTATAGAAAACAAAAGTCTTACTATAACAGATTTGAAAACAATGACCAAAATCAAGTATAAAACAAAAAATGATCATACCTGGAACGAGCCTAACCACCATATGTGTTTGTCTGACTGCACACTAAAATACTTCGAACTCGCTTCAGTCAATGATGTATCAATTGCTCCATTCATCGATGTAATAGTAACTCTTTCCATTTTCTTTTCCTTTACAACCTCACACTCATCCAGTTTGATAACAAATTTCAAAATGCCTTTGCACTCCTCAAATGTTATTCCATAAATCTCAACCATTCTTCTTTGAAGTTGTTGTAGATCTACAAATATATTGTTCCAAGGATCATACACAGTGGTTCCTTTACCACCATGAAATATTTCTTCAATATGGATATATTGCCCAATAAATTCATCTATACTTTCATTCAAATGACGTCTTATCCTCCACACGGTTGCTGGATTTGGCAGTAAAACTCATTTAATCCTTTGATCTTTCAAAGTTGAGGATATCGCATGGAAAATCAAACTATATCCCTTCCTGCTAACTCCACTAACATCAAGAGCCTCTTGGATTATAGTGCCATCAACTTGATTATTGGATACAAAGCCCTCTAAACATTGCGTTTGACTGTTTTGTATTTTTTTTCCTCAATCAAACCTTTTGCTACACCGCAAGAAAGAAATCCTTTCATTTGTTTAACAGGAAGAAGGTTCGGGTCCATATTTTCTTTTGCAGGCTCCAAGAATTTCCTGTAGTAACAACACAATATGCCTATATCATTCAGCACCTCCATTCTTGTTTTGCGATAATCGACGAAATAGATATAGTCATTTGAGAGCCTTTTTGAGTATACAAAATGATAAATTTCAATCTAACCTTGCTTCCTGAATTCGTCGCTTGCATCCACCAGTCCCAGCCTTCAAATTTACAATGTTTTTAGTCTTCCTGCTACATAGTCTATCTCCAAGCACGGTTTTCTTCTTTCTTGCTCTTGTCAACTCTTTTTTACTCTTTGAATGCTCCTCAATTTCATTCTGCAACTGCTGATCCAATTTTGCATGAATGGCTATCTCCTGCATCTTGGCCCCCTTTTCTTGTAGGTACATCATTTTATACGTTTTTGCAAATGCAGACTGCACTGAAATATAACCAAGAAGTCCATTTTGTCCATCGCCGGCAAACCTCAGTAATGTGGTGGGATTGACAAATGGAGGTGTAGAGTTTTTTACTTGACATTTTGGATATATGCTTCCATCGCACCATAAGTCAATATGTTGAAGCCCTTCTCTTCTCATATTTTCCCGCTGTTGAGCATTCAGCACCGTATCCTTTCGTCTTTTTTGTGCTGGAGCATATTGTTCTTCTAAGTCGATGTGAAGATGGTGTAATCACTTCTTCTGAGATAGTGACTCACTAGTATCGAGCATTTTTTGTGCTTCTGAGGTTGCGAAGTTTGTTTTTCAATCTCATAGTCGTTTTGTAACATGAATCATGGAAGTGTGGCGGTATCCATGTGAATATTTTGAAAACTTGTAATCACCAAGTTCAGTGATGGATTCTTTATGAAAGGCCTCCACACGTTGGCAAAAGAGATGCAGAATCTTTGGTAAACAAAAAAAAATCTAAGGAGATATTTAATGCAAAATCGTGTTAGTCAGACAAAAGATTATCTTATTCCTTTTTGAATTGACAGTTCTGTAGTCCTTACTGACAGTTCTGAGCCACGTTTCCGTATTTTACTATTTTTGAGGTCTTTTAGGAGAGAAATAAATAAAAAAATAGTGAATTTCTTACAGGGCCCCAAAATGAGTTCCCTTTTTCCCTAATGCAATAGGACTAGCACCAATAGCACCATCACCAATAAGACCAACAAAAGCACCAAGAGGACCAACACCAATAGCAATTGAACCAACAAAAGCACCAACAATGGATACATGTCCACCAAAACCACCAAGAGTAAATACCTATCCACGAAGATTGGATACCTGTCCACCAAAATGGGTAACAAACCACCACCAACATCACTAGAAAGTGGCTGAAAATAGGGTAAACCAAGAGCATAACCCACACCTCCAACTCCATATCCAAGACCCATACCAGAATGAACACCCATACTAGAATGAACACCACTAACACCCATACCCTAGAATGATGAACACTAGTACTAATAGCGCCATGAAATATAGTACCGCCTTGCTCAAAAAAACTAGATCCAACACCAATTGAACCTCACTAGAAACACATAAAGATTTCTCAATAGAACCTCTGGAATAATCTCCATCTGAACATTTAGATGAGAAAATAGAATACGAACCAGATGACAAAGTAGAAGATGAACTTCCAGAAACAGAAGTAGTAACACCATCAACCTTCTCGGCATAAACCTGTGCATACTCAGCAGCAACATCATTCCACATTCTCTTGGCCCCATTTTCATTGTAAGGATGCGATACAATAGATTCCATCTGCACCAACAAACTTCCACTAGCATCATACTTTTGCAAACTCGAAACACACTTATGACCTCTGAAAAGAACAACAACATCGGAAGGGACACTAGCCATTTGACAATCATGTTATAGCTCTTAAAGTTTGAACAAAGACTTTTATTTGTAAACTTCCCTTTAGAAGGCCCAAGAACACTTTCAATCACATGATACCATCTAAACTCTCCAAACTTTTCTCACCAACTCTATTCTAATTATACCAAATCTACAACAAAAGCCAAAAACAAGAACAACAAAAAAATTAAAAAACTAAAACACAAAAACATCAAAACACTCACCACATTACGAGGACTTTAAATAGCTTGAAGAAACAGATACAATAGATTCTCATCACCAGGTACTAGAGGTGGCATATGCTTGTGCAGAGTTGATCATAAGTGAAATCAACATCCCTATCATAACTTTTCACCTGCTTCCTCAAATGATCAGCACTATACCGCTTGAAATTTTATTTATGAAGTTTCAAATGTCTCTCATGAGATCTAAAACAACAAAATATTCATAAATAAAATACCAAAAAAATAAAAAAAAAGAGAAAAGTAAAGAAAAAATAAAACAATAGAAAAATAAAGAAAAAATAAAACAATACTTAACAAAATCACCAAAAGAATTTGGCCCACAAATAAACTGAGCCCTCTGAACACTAGACAACTTTGAACCACCTTGAATAGCAAAACATGAAATACAATGAAATGCAAGACATTTTTGTAAACCCGTTGGATGAAAACAGCTAAAATCAGGATCATTAAGAATAGTCACTTCAGCTCTCAAACCAATGACATCAAACTTCTTTGTGGAGTGCAAACCATGTTTTTTAACGCTCCAATTCATAGCCACACCAACAAAAACTTGATACTTCTTAAAAGTAGGATTCTTTAAAATATTAAAAGAAACTTTATCCACTCCAGTGCTAGGAATTCAAAATTCCTACTGCTACCTAATAATACTACAAAATGCCTTAAATAAGGCCATGATTGTACTAGGAGGATAGAAACTACCATCATCCTTCTTAATCTCCACTATAAAATTCTTCAGCAATTGGATCAAACACAGAAAGATCCAGATTTTCAACAAGAACAGAAGTGTCAAAGCATCCTCAGACCTATTCCTTGCCCACGTCTCCTTGTCCCTACTATCCACACTAGCATCCTCAAATTCTCTATCCAAATCCTCACCAATAGCAACAACATGACAACCAATTCCAAGACCAACACCACTACCAACACTAGCAACTCTCCCAACCCTACCTAAACCACGACCCTGTGCACCACTCCTACAATGATACCCAACAAAACTAGAACCTCAAGCATTACCAAGAACTACAAAATTTTGGCCAACAAAACCAGAAACCTGACAATGATCACCACCACTAGAACTAACAGCCACAAAAACTAGAAGAGACACTAGAACTACCTTCAACTCTAACACCAACCACACCTGTACCTAAAACCAAAATTGAACCTCCAAGAGAAACACCAAAAGATCTAGAAGAATCACCTATAGCCACACCACCACCACTAACCCCAACATAAGAACCATCAACACCTACAACAGAACCTACATAACAAAGCATAACAAAAAAAAAAAGAAAAAACAACAAAAACCAACACAAATATTACGCACCCACAACTGTCAAACCTTGACCAACTACTGCAACACCACAACCAAAACCTGGAACATCTCCAACAGCACTATCACCACCTCCCAAAAGTCCAAAACTTGCACATAAAGCACCAACACCTCCAATAGAACTAGCTCCAATACCACCAGTAATAGCAACACCACCACCACTAGATACCATGCCACCGCCAACCTCAACTGCAACAACACAACCATCAAAAGAACCAATACTCACTACACCACAACTAATAGAAATAACAGCAAAAAACCCACGACAAACACCACTAGTACCTACATTACAAAATACAAAATCACAACAAACCCAACCAAAAAACCAACAACAAATAAAAAAAATCAACACACTTACCTCTGATATTTTGAGAATCATCGTCAATGCTTCCAACACCAACCATAGAACATGACTCCAAAACAATAACAACACCTTAGTCCAAATTAGTGCCAGTCCTACAACCACCCAAATTCGAACCACCACAATTGGTTCCCAATGAAAACAAAGGACGATTAGTCACATCATCCATCAAAAACACCTCCCAAAGCCACTCAACCAGTTTAAAATTGTTAGATATCAATGCTCCACTCTCATGTAACTACGCGGGAACTAGCTAACTCTACTTGTAAGCCCCCCCATATAAGGAGAAGGCATTTGAGTAGCTCGGTTATCCGATAGGTACTGGTTTGGACATCAGATGGGGGCCATGTGTGGCCTGATGGCTGGACGGCTTTAGATAGAGTTGGCACACCGCCAACTAGGCTACATGCAAGTGCGGTAAGGCATCCCTTGACTGACCGCACTGAGGGTAGATGGAGCATTTCCCAGCCCACTCTCGGGTTGCAGGGCCCGTTTGGAGCCTCAGATGATCTCAGATGGCTCTAGGCCGAATGGTAACCATAGATTAGTTTCTTTGTTTTGCGCACCGGTTCTATCGTATGGTTGGTGGCCTATTTCGAGACCGACCTCGAGTCGACTATTTTGGGCAGATTGGGTCGGTCACCCGATTGAGCCTAACCGACTACGATTGGTGGCTATATAAGAGGAAGCCCGTGAAACCCATTTTATTACTGGCTACAACAACCCTGATTCCTTAGCATCTAGCCTCTGTCTTCTACTGTTTCCAGCACGCCATCGAAGCTTCTTTCACAGGAGCACATGGTTGGGAGGCAGTGCCATCTATTGTATCAGTTCTACTGTAATCAAAATTTTTATTCTCCATACTATCTTGTTTTCTCTCTTGCATACGAGATCCTATTATGTGTTGAGCACAGACGTTGTATTATTTTCTTACATGGTATCAGAGCCTGGACTCTAGCAAGAAGATTTGGTAGTGTGTTTTTGTTTGCGAGCAGATTGTGAGAGATGGCCCAGCCTGCAAGACTACGAATCCCACTATTCGGTGAAAGCAAAAAGTTGGACGGCTCTAACTATCCACTCTAGAAGTTCAAGATGAAGACCATCCTAAGCACATACAAGCTTTGGGAAACTGCTACTGGGGTGGATATGAGGCCAGTTGTGAGACCGGATCCAGCCAATGCAGGACAACAGATAGTACCAACTATGGATGAGATTCTCATGTGGACAAGAAGAAATGCAGATGCACTGTGTTCTATTGTCTGAAATGTTAGTGATTCCATCATGGTGTTAATTCAACATGTTACCACAGCCGAGGAGGCATGGATGGCCTTGAAAAATTAGTACGAGACCATGAATCAGATGCAGATTCAAAATCTGAAGACTCAACTCGCGAACGAGAAGTTATCTGAGTCTAAAGCGACAGAGAAGTTCATCACCAAGGTGAAGAATTTGCATGATCAGATGACTGCGATTGGCATCACCATCACCGACGAGAATCTAGCACGAAGGTGCATACGGATTCTCCCACCAAAGTAAAACGGTCTTGTTACGGCGCTGAATACGCAAAACAGAAATCTGCCCCTCAACTTTGAGGATTTTAGTGCAATGCTTCTAGAGGAGGAGATGTGTTAAAAGATGAGGACTGGAGAAGATTCGGCTTTCTGGACCGGATCAAAGAAAGGTAAGGGTAAGGCCTCTGGTAACCCATCTTCTTCTGATGATAAAAAGAGAAAGAAGAAGATCAAGTGCTTCTATTGCAACAAGGCAGGGCACAAGCACAATGAGTGCCGAAAGAAGATTGCAGATGAGAAGAACAGATGAGAAGAACGGAGTAAAGAAAGAGTCCAGCAACAGCGCGCAGGCAACACCAATAGAGCTATTCATAGCAATTGAGGAGATTTGCACGGAGGCAGTTCATGTACCTATGGATGAACCTTGGATCATTGATAGTGGTGCTTTGCACCACATGACCAATCGGAAGGATTGGTATACCTCTCTATAGTCGGTAGGGAATGACATCCTGGTAGCAGTCGGCAATGATGCAAAATGTCCCATCAAAAGGAAAAGGTACGATTGCTCTCAAGTCAGATGGAGTTGTAAAACAGTTGTCCGATGTTCTTTATGTGCTAGATATCAAGAGGAACTTGTTGTCCGTTTTTGCGATCACGGATCGGGACCTCAAAGTTCAATTTGATCATAAGAATGGTGCACAGATCCTAGATCTTCAAGGAAAGGTCGTTGGTAAAGGTACACAGTGCAACAACATTTACAAACTCTCAGCTTTCAGTGCTCGAGCGGATGTGAAGAACACTAAGCTATGGCATGAGAGGTTTGGTCATCTAAACCTTAGTTCTTTGAAGGAGATGCATAAAAGTGGAATGATTGCAGACCTACCAAAAATTTCAGATCTGCCCAATGTATGTGAAGCTTGCATGATGGTGGGCAAGCAGCATCGACATCCCTTTCCTAAAGAGGCCAGCAGGGCAAAGGCTCCTCTAGAGTTCGTACACACGGACCTTTGCGAAAAGATGGAGATGGAAGCTTTGGGTGGTTCCTACTACTTCATGATGCTGATCGACGACTACAGTAGAAGGATATGGATATACTTCTTGAAGACTAAAGGCGAGGCTTTTAGTAGGTTCAAGGAATGGCATGTAATGGTCGAGAAAGAAACGGGGAGGAAGGTGAAGAAGTTGAGATCAGACAGAGGTAGAGAGTTCACATCAACTGAATTTGAAAGTTACTGCAAAAGTCACAGAATCAAGAGGCAAAAACCCTTGCCACATACATCACAGCAAAATGGAGTAGCAGAATGCAAGATGCACGTCATCTGCGAAATGGGCTGGAGTATGATGAAAGGGAAAGATTTGCCAAATTCTTTCTGGGCTGAAGCATGCAACACTGCAGTTTACATCCTAAATCGTAGCTACACGAAGGCTATGAACAGGATGACTCCACTACAAGCCTTTTCTGGTAAGAAACCTTCAGCTGCACATTTCAGAGTTTTTGGATGTGACTGTTTTGTGCATGTCCCTGATGCTACCAGGACCAAATGGGAATCGAAGAGCCGGAAGTGCATTTTCTTGGGCTACAGTGAAGAGGTGAAGGGTTACCGTCTCTATAACCCTGTTATCAAGAAGGTAATTATAAGTCGTGATGTGGTCTTCTCAGAATAGCTGCATCAATTGGAGGAGGATGCTTCCTTCCCAAACAACCAGGACCAGGATATCCACCCAGTACCACCACCAGTAGCACACCGAACTCCCCCAATGGTGCTTGGGAGGATTCAAGACAAAGAAGATGAAGAAGAGCTTGTAGAACCACAACAGCAATGGCCATTCCCGAAGTGGGTAAAGCAGCTTTTGGATGGCAGAGAACCTCTAGCCATTGAGGAGGAACCATTCGAACACTGCCGGTCCAAGAGATTAGAGGAGCAAAGAAGGGCACAGGAACACTTGGTCAACTATGCTTTGATGACAGAAGTGATCCATGCTGATGAACCCAAGTGTCTTGAAGAGGCACAAGGTGATGATAGGTGGATGGAGGCTATGCAGTCAGAGTATGGCTCCATAATGAAGAAAAACACCTAGGACCTTGTGGATCGACCACCAAAACGCAAGGTCATCAGAACCAAGTGGGTGTACAAGACCAAGTACAAGTCCGACGGCATGTTGGATAAGTACAAGGCTTGACTCATGGGAAAAGGATTTGCACAGGTACATAGTTTTGATTATCAAGATACTTTTGCTCCCACAGCTCGACTAACCACAATTCGCAGTGTTTTGGCTTTAGCTGCCTAGGGAAGTTGGCCCATGTTTCAGATGGATGTGAAATCCGCCTTTCTGAATGGAGATCTCAAGGAGGAGGTATACGTGGAACAACCACTAGGGTTTGAGATCCCCGGTTTAGAAGGTAAAGTCTGCAAACTAAAAAAGGCACTTTATGGGCTGAAACACACCCCATGAGCGTGGTACCAACGAATTGATGCCTACTTTCTGCAAAATGGGTTCAAGAGGAGCCCATCTGATGCAAATTTGTATATCTTCATAGGAGGAGACAGGTGTATGATCGTGGTCCTTTATGTGGATGACCTTGTCATAATAGGGAACCATGAAGAGAAGATCTCGCAGACGAAGCATTTGCTAGGAAGAGAGATTGGAATGACAGACCTCGGACTGATGCATTTCTGTTTGGGGATTGAAGTTTGGCAAGAGCTGAAACAGATCTTCATTTCATAGTTGAAGTATGCTGGAGAGATACTGAAGGCATTTGGCATGGCTAAGTGCAAGACAATTGGTACCTCTATGGAGGTTGACGCGAAGCTCTCAAACGAGGATTCATCACCACTAGTGGATGAAGCGAAGTACAGAAGACTTGTGGGCAGCTTGATTTACCTATGCAACACATGACCGGACATCAGTTCTACAACTGGTGTACTAAGCAGGTTTTCCAATAAGCCCCGAGAGAACCATTGGAGGGCAGGGATGCGGGTGCTAAAATACATCATTATGGCATCACCTATACCAAGGGCAACATCTTGACCGGATTCTATGACTCGGATTGGGCAGGAGACATGGACAGTAGGAGATCAGTGACAGGGTACTATTTCTCACTTGGATCTGGAGTTGTCATGGGTTAGCAAGAAGCAACCCACAGTTGCTCTTTCTTCTACCAAGGCCGAGTACAAATCTGCATGCTTTGCTTCTTGCGAGGCAGTGTGGTTGAGGAGGATTTTGGGGGACATGGGTGCAGTGCAGAACAAGCCTACGCAGTTATCATGTGACAATCAGAGTTGCATGGCAATTGCAAAGAACCCGATGTTCCACGCTCGCACAAAACACATTGAGATTCAATATCACTTTGCACGTGAGCTCATCATGGATGAAGAGGTTGACTTGGTGTACTGTCCGACTACAAAGAATGCTGCAAACATCTTCATGAAGGCTCTTGGAAGAGACTTGCTGGAGAGGCATCTTCATCGACTTGGCATTGGGCCGAAAAATTAAGTTCACTTGCAGGTGGACATTGAGGGGGGGTGTTAGATATCAATGCTCCACTCTCATGTAACTATGCGGGAACCAGCTAACTCTACTTGTAAGCCCCCCCATATGAGGAGAAGGCATTTGAGTAGCTTGGTTATCTAGTAGGTCCTGGTTTGGACACCAGATGGGGGCCATGTATGGCCTGATGCCTGGACGGCTTCAGATAGAGTTAGCACACTGCCAACTAGGCTACATGCAAGTGCAGGAAGGCATCCCTTGATTGACTGCACTGAGGGTAGATGGAGCATTTCTCGGGGCAACCCACTCTCAAGTTGCGGGGCCCGTTTGGAGCCTCAGATGATCCCGGATGGCTCTAGGCCGAATGGAGACCGTAGGTAAGTTGTCTATTTTGCGCATCGGTTCTATCATATGGTCGGTGGCCTATTTTGGGACCGACCCCCAGTCGACCGTTTTGGGTAGACTGGGTTGGTCACCCAATTGAGCTTAACCGACTACGACTAGTGGCTATATAAGAGGAAGCCCGTGAAGCCCATTTTATCACTAGCTACAGCAACCCTGATTCCTTAGCATCCAGCCTCCGTCTTCTACTGAGCTTCTACTGTTTCCAGCATGCCATCGAAGCTTCTTTCACAAGAGCGCACGGTTGGGAAGCAGCGCCATCTATTGTATCAGTTCTACAGTAATCAAATTTTTGATTCTCCATACTATCTTGTTTTCTCTCTTGCGTACAAGATCCTGTTATCTGTTGAGCACAGACGTATTATTTTCTTACAAAAACAACTTCCAACACAAAGAAAACTGCTCCCAGCTGCATACAAAAAACAACAACTCTAAAATCAAAACATCATCTACATATACCCCGACAAAACAAAAAAGAAACTCCAATATCAAAAGTCATTGCATGCAACCCAAGAATATGACCTTAAATATGAGCTACCAAAAGAGAAACAAGCTACTACAAACACCAAAAGAGAAACGAGCTACTACAAACACATACGTACGAAAAGCTCCACCCACAATGACCAAAAAGAAACAAGCTGCTACAAACACGTAGGTACAGAAAGCTCCACCCAAAAAGAGACGCCCTAGAAGAGATGGTAGAAGCAAGCTGATACAAAGATGCCACAGGTAAGAGAAGCCAATTGGTATAAAGACGCCCAAGGGAAAAAGAACCAAGCTAAAAGAACTGTGCAGGTAGGAGAAACCGGGTGGAAGATACGATCTAGTAGAAAGACGAACTAGCCAAAAAGAACCAAGCCAAAACAAGCAAGCAGCTAGGAAAAACGACCTCCAAGAAGAAAGATCGTAGAAACGAGCTCGTAGCAGCCACGATCTAGTAGAAAGATGAACTAGCCAAAAAGAACCAAGCTAAAACAAGCAAGCATCTAGGAAAAACGACCTCCAAGAAGAAAGATCGTAGAAACGAGCTCGTAGCAGCCAGCACCAAGGAGAGTCCCAACCATAGAAATGGATCCTAAAAGCCTGTAGGTAGTAGATTATAGAACCGAGCTCGTATCTAAAGATCCAAGCAGGAGAGCACCCAGGCAAAAACCACCAGCACAGGAGAAGCTTGTAGGTCATATATATCCTACATAATCCTCAACCTGAGCACACGAGAAGCTTGTAGCTCAGATGAACTCTACAGAATCCTCTCTAAAGAATGAAGCTCTCAATAGTCTAGACTCAGGTAGGAGAGCACCCTGGCAAAAACCACCTAGCACAAGAGAAGCTCGTAGCTCATATATATCCTACACAATCCTCAACCTGAGCACATGAGAAGCTTGTAGCTCATATGAACTCTATAGAATCCTCTCCAAAGAATGCTCTCAACAGTATAGACTCAACGAACAACCTTGGCGAACGAACCCTAACTTGCACGTAGCACAACTACCAACTACTCAAGATGCCACCAAAATGAATGCATGTGCAACAAAGAACATGCACAATAAAACTCCAACAATGCGCCACATGCCGGTACAGTCACCAAAATCGCACCATGTGCTAGTTACTACCCTGTTCCCTCTAGGCCTCGATGGCTAAAAAAGTGCTCCGGACACACTTTCCCGGTCGAGAAGCCATCAAAAAAGTAGCTCACAGCCTAATGACTGCTTGCCGCATTCTTAAGACTTCCCTCCTTGGAAAGTGATCTCGGAGAACTTTCCCTCCAACCCTAAGATGCTCTCTTGCACTTTTTTAATGTCATATATATATGTATATGTATATCTATATATATATGTATATATATATATATATGTATATGTATATATATATACATATATATATATGTATATAAAATTCCCCCTTGACAAAAGGAAAAAAAAGGACATAACGGTTCCTTGACCCCTTTTTTAATGGCATATATAAAAAATTCCCAAAATGAATGCACGTGCAACAAAGAACATGCACAATAAAACTCCAACCACACACCACATGCCAGTACAATAACCAAAACTGCACCATGTGCCAGTTACTACCCCATTCCCTCCACGCCTCGATGGTTGGAAAAGTGCTCTAGACACAATTTCCCAGTCGACAAGCCATCAGAAAAGTAGCTCATGGCCTAATGGCCGCTCGCCTCATTCTCGAGGCTTCCCTCCTTGGAAAGTGATCTTGGAGAACTTTCCCTCCAACCCTAATTTGCTCTCTTGCACTTTTTTAATGGCATATATATATATGTAAAATTACCCCTTGACAAAAGGAAAAAAAGGACATAATGATTCCTTGACCCCTTTTTTTAATGGCATATATAGAAAATCCCCCCTTGATCACACTCTTATAATTGTATATATGGATACATATATGTTGTTCCCCAAACATTATATTTATTGTGGAGGGAATCCTAGCTATAAGGATCAGGTGCTCATACTAATAATTAAGCAATGAAAAAGCACATATCATACTTAGGTAAAGGGCAGAAGAATAACACAGATGCTCATTATCTCTCTAGTTTTTCCCACATGTCTACCCATGGCTTGGAGTGGGAGAGTAGTGTCCTATGTGGTAGGTATATAGACCTTGTATGCACTTTAAGATGTGTCAAATTTGAACATGTGGTGGGAATGTGTTTGCTGACTTGTGCAGCCCTTGCTACTTTGACACTCTAGAGAAAAAAGCAAGCAAATACAACACGACACTCTTAGCAATCTCCTTGCAGCTAGCAAACTTCCCTCCCTCACACAGGAAACAACTTTCAAGGAAACGAAGCTATAGTAAGGAGAATGCAAAAGCCATTAGTGGAGAAATGGGGTCTCAAAAGGTCCTCATAAAGGAACGGATTAAGAAATCAATTAGTCCTAATGAAAGGGCCATGGTAGGTCCCAAAAAGTCCTAACCCCCCCTCACCTAGGTGGGTTAAGCCCACAAGTGACCTCACCTCTTACACCTCTTACACAACTCTTACTCCTAGGTGGGAGCCAATAAATTCAAATTTCAAATTTCAAAGTTTGAATTCCCTCCCTCCCTCCCCCTCCCTCTCCTCACTCCCTCCTCCGCCTCCCTCCTCCTCCATGCCTTCCCGCCCTCCCTCCTATTCCTCCCTCCTTCCTCCTTCCTCCTCTACAC
The DNA here is from genome assembly GCF_047967505.1 of Dipteris shenzhenensis. Lineage (NCBI taxonomy): Eukaryota > Viridiplantae > Streptophyta > Polypodiopsida > Gleicheniales > Dipteridaceae > Dipteris > Dipteris shenzhenensis. Next base: position 16,678,343 of record NC_141611.1, read on the forward strand.
CTGCTCCTCCTCCCCCTCCACACCTACTGGTCCTTCCCCCTTCCCTCCTACTTCATGCTTGCTGGTCCTCCCCCTCCATCCCTCCTCTTCAACTGTTGGCCCTCCCTCCTCCATCCCTCCTCCTCGTCCTTCCCCTTCCTGTGTGCTACTCCTTCAAGCCTGCTTCTCCACACCTTCTCCTTCTCTATGCCTCCTTCACACTCCTTTACTCATGGCACCATTCAAGGATGTCTCCAACAAGGGGCCAGGTTCACTTAGAGTTGGAGGCTGAATATGCAAGCACACGTAGTCTTGGATTGATGGGAGCTTCCAAGATCCATAGTCTTTCTTTGCAAGGAAAGAGGCATCTTGAACTTTGGGTAGAAGGCGTTGAGATATCAAGCTCTACCCCCGATATATCTCCTGGATGACTATCATTTATGTCACCGCCTATGTTAGTTGTACTCGTGGTGTAGTTAGACTACCACGTATGTTTTTGGTTTGGGTTCACATATGAACCACGTATTCTAGGTTTTGACATATAGGGTATTTCCCTCTTCTATTGTATAGTTGTTGTGTGCAAAAGTGAAGAAAGGCTTCACCCTCCAACCTTGTGTCCTCTCTCTTTTGTGTGTTGTGAAGAAAGCTGAACTTGAGTCTCCTATCTCTCTCCCTTATTCTTTACATGGTATCAGAGCCTTGTTCGTGGTAAGGAGCTCAAGAAAGCAAGCCAAGTTTGTGGTGTCCTGGTAAGAGGACCAGTGTTGCTTTCCTATTTCGAGTTTGGGAGCAAATCTCTGCAGGTAGCACAGCCAGAAGTGCAGGAGTGCACTGTTTCTGATTGAGAGGCCCTTCGCAGTGTGGCGAGAGCGCAGTATATGCTGCGGGTGAGGGCGTAGCCCTTGGTGACTTTATTTTTTTGATTTGAGGTCGTTTCGCGGCCCGTTTTGAAGGCGCAAGTTCTTCGCAGGCACTCAGAAAAAGGCTCTGTTTTTCGCTGTGCGACCACTGCGTGGCTAGTCGGTGGAAAGGTGCCACAGAAATTGCATCGTATGCCTTTGTGCAGAGATATTGGGAGTTGCAGTATCATGCCTATTGCCTGTTGATGCAAAATCATCACTAGGAAGTGACTGTGTGGTGAAATACCACTTTTGTCAGTGTTGCAGATCTGCCCCTGTGAGGCTTTTTGCAGAAGTTTTGGTATTTGCCCTTGTGAGGCATTTGCTGTGTTTACAGGTTGCTGTTGCAATTCGTGATTTGTAAAATGTCTAAGAATCTGTCTACCATTGTCAGTGAGAAGCTTGACAAGAACAACTTCCAAGCATGGAAGTTCAGGATGACAAACTTCCTTATGGGAAAGGGAGTTTGGGATTACATCAGTGGTGAAACTGCAGAACCAGTTTTGGGTACTGCTCCCACTTCTGCTGAATTGAAGGCCTTTAAAGAATGGCATGAAAAAGCCAGAAAATGCTTGTATTGGCTGTCTGTTAGCATTTCAGATTCTATGATTGTGCATATACAGGATGTAGAGACGCCTAAGGAGGCATGGGATACATTGGTGAAGCTGTATAGCACAAATACCAAAGCACGAAAGATGCAGCTAAAGCAGGAGTTGCACAATGTGCAAACGAAAAATCTGAATATAAATGAGTATTCCTTGAAGGTGAAAGGCCTTGCAGATTCTCTTGCCTCCATTGGAGCACCTGTTGATGATGAGGACTTAGTGTCCATGACCTTGAATGGTCTTGGGAAAGATTATGCATAGTTTCGGACATCCATTGGAGTCTGTGAAACATTTCCTGATTTTCAAGAACTTATTGCTCTCTTGCTGAGTGAAGAGCAAAGGAATGGTGGTTCAGCCACCTCAACTTCTCAAGAGACTGCTTTCTACTCGAATACAGGTAGAGGCAGGGGTAGAGGAAGAGGCCGTTTTGGTGGCCGTGCAGGAAATCAGAACCAACAGCAACAATAGGAAAACCAGTCCTATGGAGGAGGACGTGGTAGTTCTAGAGGCAGGGGGAGCCAAAGAGGCCGTGGTTCATGGCAAAGGAACCAGCAAGTAAATAGCAGCACAGAATGCTATTATTGTGGAAAGCCTGGACACAAGAGAATACATGCTATAAAAAGCAGAATGACATCAAAAGTGGGAAGTTGCAGCAAAGCAACTATGCATCATCAAGTGGGCATGGTGACGACAGAAATGAGCACCTTTTTGTGATGCAGCATATGGTTAACTCCATGTCAGGAGATGCTGCAGCTTGCAATGATGTTTGGTATGTTGATTCAGGTGCCTCTAACCACATGACCAGTCATGGTGAGTGGTTTCATGATGTTAGAAATTTGGATAAGCCAGGTTATGTTGAAACAGGCGATGATACTGCGCACCCAATTACGCAGGTTGGTAAAGTGCCATTGGCTATGCAGGATGGCAAAACGAAGTACTTGGCAGATGTACTTCATGTTCCAAAAATCACTAAGAACCTGGTTTCAGTTGGCCAGATGGTTGAGCAAGGTCTGCAGGTTAGATTTAATCCTGATGGATGCTTTGTTGAGGACTTGAAAAATAAGTGCCGCTTGGTTGCGAAAGGCAACAAAAATGGCAGAATGTTCACCTTGGATGTTGATATGCCTGAGGTGAAAGCTGCTATGTTTGCGCATGGGAGAGGTGTCATTGCAGATATTGAGATATGGCACAAGCGCATTGGGCACGTGAATATACAAAGGCTGAAATCTATGCAAACGAAAAACATTGTTGCAGGTTTGCCTAAATTCAGAGTTGAGGAAATGCAAAAGGTATGTGAAGCATGCCAAATGGGTAAGCAGGCCAGACATGCATTTCCCAAAAATGCTAAGGTAAGCAGAAGACCTTTGGAAGTGATCCATTCAGATGTTTGGACAACCAAAACTGCTTCTATTGGTGGATGCCATTATTATGTGACGTTTATTGATGACTACACTAGGAAGGTGTGGATTTACTTTATGAAGCACAAAAGTGAAGTGTTCAGCCATTTCAAGGCTTTTAAGGCCATGGTTGAAAAAGAGAAAGGTGTGCATATTAAAGTGCTAAGATCTGATGGAGGGGGAGAGTACTTTTCAGAAGAATTTTGTGAATATCTGAAAGAACAGGGAATTCAAAGGAAGTACTCATGCAGGTCTACCCCTCAGCAGAATGGGGTTGCAGAAAGGAAGAACAGGCATATTGCAGAAGTAGGACGGGCGATCCTAAATGAGAAAAACATGCCTGATTATTTTTGGGCTGAAGCAGTAGCAACTGCTGTTTATATTATGAACAGAACCCCCACTGCAGCTGTCCATGGCATGACGCCTGAAGAAATGTATACAGGCCAAAAACCAGATATTTCTCACTTGAAGGTATTTGGTTGCATAGCTTATGTTCATGTTCCTGATGAGAAGAGAACAAAGCTGGATCCAAAGGCAAAAAAATGCATCTTTATTGGATATGCTCTGCACCAGAAAGGGTATCACTGTTATAACCCTTCCACCCGCAAAATGCAAGTGAGCAGAGATGTTGTTTTTGATGAAATGAGCAGCTGGTATGCACCAACTGTTATGGTAGGCGATGCAGATGCAGGAAATGGGAATGCTGCAATAAATGCAGAGCAGCAATCTCAAGCCTTGAGTGGACCCAGAGAGTCCTCTACTAGTGGATCTAATGCATGGACAAGGAGATTGAGATCTAGTGAATCGTCACATGGCAGCCCTGATAGTGTTGTGCAGGTATCACATAAGGGAAAAGAAAAAGTAGACCATGCTCCAGTGTTTGATGTGTTTGCTGGTAGCTCTCATGTTGATGGAGAGTCAAGCGGCTCTGAAATGAGCCTTGATGAGGAACTTGGGATTCCTTCTGTTGTTACACCTGGTGCAAGGAAAAGCAGGCATGATTTAAAGACGCCTGCAACTGATCCAGTTGTACGGAGGTCCACTCGTATTAAGTATCCAGTTGATAGGCTGAGATATGATGGGTATACAGCACCTCACTATGCTTATATGGTCAAGGTTCTAGAGGAGCCAGAGCCCACATGTTTTGAGGATGCAGCAGGGCATAAAAATTGGGAAGCAGCTATGGATGAAGAGATGGCTGCCTTGGATGCAAATCACACTTGGGATTTGATGCCTTTGCCTCATGATAAGAAGGCTATTGGCTGCAAGTGGGTTTACAAAGTAAAGCACAATGCTGATGGGTCTGTTAGCAGGTACAAGGCAAGATTGGTTGCCAAAGGTTTTGTACAGACATATGGAATTGACTATGAGGAAACTTTCAGCCCAGTTGCAAGGATGGCAACCGTGAGAGCAGTAATTGCTATGGCTGCTGCAAAGGGATGGTCTTTGCATCAGATGGATGTGAAAAATGCCTTCTTGCATGGTGATTTGTAGGAAGAGGTTTATATGATGCAGCCAGAAGGTTATGAGGATAATTCACACCCCGATTTTGTATGCAGGTTGCGCAAAGCCTTGTATGGCTTAAAACAGGCGCCGAGGGCATGGTCAGACAAGATAGGGCAATATCTTGTCACTATTGGATTTCAGATTTCCAATTCAGATTTTTCACTTTATGTGAAAAGGACAAACAGAGGGATTGTGCTTGTAGTCATCTATGTTGATGACTTGATTATTACAGGTGATAGTGATGCAGACATTAATGAAGTGAAGCTGCTGTTGAAGCAGAAATTTGAGATGAAAGATTTGGGAGAGCTGCGTTACTTCTTGGGCATTGAGGTTATTAGATCCCCGAGTGGGATATGGCTGTTGCAAAGGCAATACGGTTTGGACATGCTGTCCAAATATGGGATGACAGGCTGTAAGCCTATCTCTGTTCCATTGGAGCAGAATGTGAAGCTCAATGCAGAGACAGGTGAGCTTCTTGAAGATATTACTATGTACAGGCGCATAGTAGGTAGCTTGATTTACATGACTATAACCACACCAGATTCGAGCTATGTTGTGGGGCTGGTGAGTCAGTTTATGCAGGCACCGAGGAAGCCACATTTGGATGCGGCTAGGCGCATACTGCGGTATGTGAAGTCCACATTGCATTATGGACTGTTTTATGAAGCTGGAAAGGTACATGGATAGACAGATGCTGACTGGGCTGGTAGTGTCTCAGATAGGAGATCTACTAGTGGTTTTATGTTTTCCCTTGGGAGTGGTGCCATCAGTTGGAGCAGCAAGAAGCAGCCAACAGTTGCCTTGTCAAGCACAGAGGCTGAGTACAGGGGTGCAGCAATGGCTGTATGTGACGTAGCTTGGTTACGGAAGCTACTTGCCAGTTCATGCAGCAGTTGTCATTCATTGTGACAACATTAGCAGCATCATGCTTGCTAATAACCCAGTTTATCATGCTAGAACGAAGCACATTGAGGTGCATTATCACTTTGTGAGAGAGAAGGTTCTAGCTGGTGAGATTGATCTTGTCTATGTCAGCACTGAGGAGCAGGTGGCTGATATTTTTTCGAAGGCATTGGGTACCGAGAAGCTTCGCAGATTTAGGAGCTTGCTTGGTGTACGTGAGATGGATTTGAGCTTGAGGGGGAGTGTTGAGATATCAAGCTCTACCCCCGATATATCTCCTGGATGACTATCATTTATGTCACCGCCTATGTTAGTTGTACTCGTGGTGTAGTTAGACTACCACATATGTTTTTGGTTTGGGTTCACATATGAACCACGTATTCTAGGTTTTGACATATAGGGTATTTCCCTCTTCTATTGTATAGTTGTTGTGTGCAAAAGTGAAGAAAGGCTTCACCCTCCAACCTTGTGTCCTCTCTCTTTTGTGTGTTGTGAAGAAAGCTGAACTTGAGTCTCCTATCTCTCTCCCTTATTCTTTACAGAAGGATCCTTGTATCCTTTAGGTCCTACCAACCAAAAGAGCCCTCCTTTTCATACAATGCATGACCTAGTTCGGTTTTTGGGAAATGGACATGTGGGGTTGCTTGGTTATTGCAATTGGTTGAACAATGCTCAGACAATGGCTATGCAGGCAAGTGAGATGCACAAAGCACAATCAGAGCAATTAGCACATTTAGGAAATAGCACCATTGTTGCAATTCATAACTCTATGTAGGATCTTCAAAGGCAAAACAAGGATCTTCATGATAAAGCTAAAGCATTGGACTTGGAGCAACAGAAATTGCAAGAGACTTTGTAAGCTAGCTAAAACAAAAAAAGGTGGAAAAGTCTATATACAATTCCCATCATTGCAAGAATACAACACATGTTCTGATGCAAATCCATAGTGGAATTGATGACATGGCATGCATCTCATCGGTCCACGGATGAGACATTGAGGATTCCCGCAGATTGTGTAGCTTGGAAGCACATAGATAATCAGTGGTCGGACTTTGCGAGGGAGCCATACAACTTACATCTTGGGCTAGCCATGGATGGCATGAATCCTTTCGGGTACTTACACTCATGGCTAACAATAAAAAAGGGACACCTCATGCTTGCACTCCTTGTGCCAGGAAAGTACAAGGCAAAAAATATGGACGTGTACGTGGCACCTTTGATAGAGGAGTTATAGATATTATGGAGAGGAGTGTAGGTATCAATGACATTTTGGTCAGGGGTATCTTGATATGGACCATGCATGACTACCCTGTTGAGATATCGAGCTCTACTCGCGATATGCCAGGGTGACCGTTGTGTATTTACGTCACCGACTTGCTAGCTTGAGATGCGGTTGGTACACCACCCACGAATAATAGCTGGATGACAGCTATCCTTATCTACACTAGTTTGTGGCTCAGCTAGTATCCCACCTTAGTTAGTTGAGTTTGGTTTGAGACCCACATATAGGGTTCTTCTATTTCTTTGTACTAGAGTTCTTTTGGCTTTCACAACTAAGAAGAGGAAAACTGTTTTCAGCCTCCACCTATGTGTGTATTCCCCCATTGTGATTGTGAGAAAGCCTCAAGTGAGACTCCTTCCCTCTCTCCCACTATCTTCACATGGTATCAGAGCCTTGTTCGTGGTAAGGAGCTCAAGAAAGAAAACCAAGTTTGTGGTGTCCTGGTAAGAGGACCAGTGTTGCTTTCCTTTTTTGAGTTTGGGAGCAAATCTCTACAGGTAGCATAGCTAAAAGTGCAAGAGTGCACTGTCTCAGATTGAGACGCCCTTCGTAGTGTGGCGAGAGCACAGTATATGCTGCGGGGCGGGGCAAAGCCCTCAGTGACTTTATTTTTCTGATTTGAGGCCATTTCGAGGCCCGTTTTGAAGGCAGAAGTTCTTCACAGGCACTCAAAAAAAGGCCCTATTTTTGCTGTGCGACCACTGTTTCGCAGGTCGGTGAAAAGTTGCCGCAGAAATTGCATTGTATGCCTGTGCGCAGAGACATTGGGAGTTGCAGTTTCATGCTTGTTGCCTGTTGATGCAAAATCGTCACTAGGAAGTGACTGTGTGGTGAAATACCACTTTCGTCAGTTTTGCAGATCTGCCCGTGTGAGGCAAAAGCTGTGTTTTTTGCAGTGACAGAATATTTTGCAGTGTTCTGTAATGGCATCTGATTCTCTTTCACAGATTGTCACTGAAAAGCTTAACAAGAACAACTTCCAGGCATGGAAGTTTAGAATGACGAATTTCTTGATGGGAAAAGGCTATTGGGAGCTCATTACAGGAAATGAAGAAGAACCTGTTCTTCCTAATGTTCCCAATCAACAGGAAATGCAGGCATTCAAAGGATGGCATGAGAGAGCCAGGAAAGTTATGTACTAGCTGTCTATCAGTATTTTGGACTCCATGATTGTGCATATTCAGGATGCAAGTACGCCAAAGGAGGCATGGGATACTTTGACAAAAATGTACAGCACAAATATGCAAGCTAGGAAAATGCAGCTCAAGCAGGAGCTGCACAATGTGCAGAGAGAAAATATGAGCATCAATGACTACCACATGAAGGTGAAGAAAATTGCGGATGCACTTGCTTCCATTGGGTCGCCAGTGGATGATGACGATTTAGTTTTAGTGACCTTGAATGGTCTAGGAAAGGATTATGCACAGTTCCGGACATCCATTGCCGTCCGTGAAAAATTTCCTGATTTTGAGGAGTTGATTGCTCTTCTTATTTCTGAAGAGTAGAGAAATGGTGGTGCATCTTCTTCAGTAGGAACTTCAAAAGAAAGTGTCTTCCACTCAAATGCTGGCAGAGGTAGAGGCAAAGGTAGAGGAGGCCGACCATGGTAGAAATCAGAATATGCAGCAAACACAAGAAAACCAGTCCTATGCAGGAGGACGTGGTAACTCTAGAGGCAGGGGGAGCCAAAGAGGTCGTGGTGGATGGCAGAGAGGCCAAAATGCAAACAACAATGTTGAATGCTACTACTATGGTAAAATGGGGCATATGGCTAAAGACTGCTACAAAAAGCAGAATGACATTATGAATGGAAAATTGCAGCAAGGCAATTATGCATCCTCTAGTAGACAGGGTGATGACAGAAATGAGCATTTGTTTATGGTGCAGCATATGACAAATTCTGTGACAAGTGCAGAAGAAAGCAATGATGTGTGGTATGTTGACTCAGGTGCATCAAACCACATGACAGGTCATGCTGAATGGATGCAGGATGCAAGGAAAATGGAAAAACCAAGATTTGTGGAGACTGGTGATGATACTACACATCCTATTGTGCAGATTGGCGAAATTCCTTTGTCTATGCAGGGGATGGGAAAAAGAAATACTTGTCTGATGTATTTCATGTCCCGAACATCACCAAGAACCTGGTTTCTGTTGGTCAGATGGTTGAGCAGGGCTTGCAGGTCAGATTTAATCCTCATGGATGCTTTGTCGAGGATATGAAAAATAATGTTCGCTTGATAGCAAAAGGAAAGAAGAAGGGCAGGATGTTTACATTGGATGCGGACATGCCTGAACTGAGTGCAGCAATGTTTGCACATGGGACCGGTGTAGTTGCAGATATTGATATCTGGCACAAACGCATTGGTCATGTTAATATACAGTGACTTAAATCAATGCAAGCCCAAAATATTGTTGCAGGATTGCCTAAATTCAAGATTGTAGAAATGCATAAGGTGTGTGAAGCCTGTCAATTTGGAAAACAGGCAAGGAAACCATTTCCTAAGCATGTTCAAGAGAGTAAAAAGCCATTGGAATTAATCCACTCTGATGTGTGGACTACTAAAGCTGCATCTATTGGAGGCTGTCACTATTTTGTCACATTTATTGATGACTTCAGCAGAAAACTTTGGGTGTATTTTATGAAAAAGAAAAGTGAAGTGTTTGGGCACTTCAAAGCTTTTAAAGCTATGGTTGAAAAAGAAACAAGCCTGAAAATAAAATGCCTAAGGTCAGATGGAGGGGGAGAGTACCTCTCAAATGAGTTTGCAAGGTTCTTGCAGGAGCATGGTACAAAGCAGCAATATTCATGCAGTCATACCCCACAGCAAAATGGAATTGCAGAAAGGAAAAACAGGCATATTGGAGAAGTATCTCGGGCCATGCTAAATGAAAAAGATCTACCAGATTATTATTGGGCTGAAGCAGTTGCTACAGCAGTTTATATAATGAACAAGACTCCCACTGCAGCAATACATGGCATGATGCCAGAGGAGATGTATACTGGTAGGAAACCAGACATTTCTCATTTGAAAATTTTTGGTTGCATTGCCTATGTTCATGTGCCAGATGAGTTGAGGCCCAAGTTGGATCCAAAGGCTGAGAAGTGCATCTTTATTGGTTATTCTCTGTAGCAGAAAGGGTATAGATGCAAGGGAAATTTTGTTTTAAAAAAACTTTGTTTTGTAATTACTATAAAAAAAAAGGATTAGTGGGGCTAAACAGGGCCATAGCAAGCCTTGTTTAGCCCCACTAATCCTTTTTTTTTTGTTTTGTTAATTGTCACTATATAGCGACGTTTACCAGTGTCACTATATAGTGACGATTAACAGTGTCACTATATAGCAACGTTTATCATCGTTGCTTCTAGTGATGGTTCTTTTTAGATGCTTTTAGCCACTTTTATAGTGACGTTTGCACCCGTGGAAAAAAAAATTTAATGTAAAAAGCGTCGGTATTTTCGTCGAAAAATGGCCTATGCCTTGTAGTGTTCTCAAGCAAGCATACGACTTCTATGGATTCCACCCTAGCCTTCTCGATGCTCGATATGGAGATCTCTTTTTTAGATATCCACCTATTTCACATGCTCATGTAAGATATATTCATAATCAATCTACATATTATTCAGTTTAAATTGAAGAAAATGCAACCAATGCAATTTGATAGTAAGTATACAAACACAAAATAAAATCATATTTCTCACAAGAGATCTAGGAAACTCAACGAAGAGATCCTAGAACTCCCACATACAAAAATTCTCACAAGAGATCTAAGGAACTCAACAGGGAGATCTGCCTAGAAATCGTAGATGCTTTGCACCTCGGGAGCAATGGCATGCTCACCAACTATGCATGGGTGGTATGTACCACTCATCTTGAATATAGCATTTCTAACATCTTCTTGTAAGCACCCTTTTATTGAAATTAAGAGGATGAACTATCAAAGCAACAAAGAAGTCATGTCAATAATATAACATAATCATAATTACATTAGTGCATCACGATTATTGGTACACTAATCCTATAGCTTAGAATACCTATAATACCTTGTGCCAATCATAGGACTTGAGCCCACTAAGCTTATTGTCCTTTGAAAATGCTCCTTTCAAGCAATGCATATACCCTATGGGTGTTTGAAAAGAGGCAATGTCTGCCTTGACCACTGCCTCCTCTCTCGTGGAGAGGATCCATGTTGCTTTCAGGAGAATAACTTTTCCCGAAGCACGCACTTGGGGCCACAAACGAGACATCCTATTCATAGCACATAAGTCTTCTCGCCCTCCTCTCAAGTCTTTAGAACCAACCAAGTGTGCCCAAATAGTAGCCCCCACATTCTTGAAGATATGCATGGGATCCAAGAGATGATTAATTTGTAAATGGCCCCCATAAGGAATCTTGTGAAAGATTGATAGCCTCTTCATACCACAAGGAGGTTCCTCTCTCATATGTTTGGAGTATCGTGCAAGCAATTTCAGACCCGGTTCACAAACAAGACAAGCATGGTATCTTCTTGTAACAAGTCATGCATGCATACATACCTGCGCGCTCTCTATATCCTAGGTAGTCATGCATGGTCCAGATCAAGATACCCCTGACCAAAATATCATTGGTATTAGGAGCTCTGGAAATATCAAAGACCCGCAATCCTCTCCATAAGATTTGTAACTCCTCTATCAAAAGTGCCATGTACACGTCCATATTTTTTGCCTTGTACTTCCCTGGCACAAGTAGTGCAAGCATAAGGTTTCCCTTCTTTATTGTTAGCCATGGTAGGATATTGTAATTCACTAAGACTATGGGCCATGTCGACCAAGATGTCAAGCATAACCCAAAAGGATTCACGCCGTCCATGGCAAGCCCAAGATGTAAGTTGCGTGGCTCCCTCGCAAAGTCTGGCCACTGATTGTCTATGTGCTTCCAAGCTGCACAATTTGCGGGAATCCTCAATGTGTCATCAGTGGACCGATGAGATGCATGCCAAGTCATGCTATGGATTTGCATCGGAACATGTGTTGTATTCTTGCAATGATGGGAAAGTGTCTCAAGACCTTTATCGGTATCTACTCACCCTGCAAGTCATCTTTATATCATTGTTTCCCACACTTCGAACAACTAGCCAAGTCTCCATGCTCACGACAAAACAGAATACAATCATTATGGTAAGCATGGATGGTATCATAATCCATACCCACCATTGTTAGCATCTTCTTCGCTTCATCTCCTGATGCAGGCATGAGAAAAAAGATAGAAAAAGAGAGAGAAAAAGAGAGGAGGCAAAAAGAAAGGAGATAAGAGAGAAAAAGAGAGGAGTCAAACCCAAAACAAACAATATCCAAATAATGAGTCAAATTAATGTGAAAGCTAACCTCATTAAGGCTGAGACACTTGTATCTGACCACCCATACTTTGCTTGTAGATTCAAGATTGAGAGACAAGCCTATAGTTTAGACATCCTAGCACCCTCGTATAGCTGTGTCGATTGCAACTCTTGCATCTTGAACTCAGACTCTAACATCACATGTACATGTGATGTAGTGCCTCTAAAAATAGAATCCATCATCTCCACCATACCCTCGTCATCATCTGGCACGTCCAAGAGACTATAGTCTTGCTCAAAGTGTGAAGGTATATGTGCACCCTCACCACCCTCCTCATCCTATTTCAAGATTTTGTGTAAATATAAGATCTTGTCTCAAGGTTTTGTGTCATAATGGTATCCAATATTAATCACGAACTCAAATAGCATTGACTTACCGATGAACGTTGATTTTGTACTTCTTCCTTGCAATGAGTGCAATGAAAATGCAACCTCTCTGTAACCCACTTTGTGCTCTCGAGCGATGGTGCATCATCTAACGGGCTTCTAGTCATTCCTTCCATCTATAAACTTCCAAAATCACAACATGAGCTGCAAGGAAATCTATTAAGATCCAAAAAATAGACACCCATGAGCTCCCTTTCTTTGTCCTAACAATAAATGCCCTGAACCGTCGCTATATATCGACGCTTTGCCCCGTTCTGTCGCTATATAGTGAGGCTTTCCCTATTCTGTCGCTATATAGCAATGCTTTTGAGATATAAACATCATTATATAGTGACTGACCAGTGTCGCTATATAGCGATGCCAGGGACTTAAACCCAAAACCCCGCGATGCGATGTCATTTTTAGTTCACAACACTATTGCAGGAAAAGCTCCTTCCATCTTATATTCGATGACCTCGCTTTCCTCCTCCTCCTTATTCCTCACTCGTCACCCTTATCTAGCTCCTCTCCTAGCACTTGTGCTCCCTCTCCACCCTTCTCCCTCTCTACTTATGTGAGGAAGTTTTTCAAGAAGGTGAGTCTCTTTAAGCAATGTAGGTTCACTTTTTGTGAGATTTCGTTTTGTGAATGTTGAAGCATGTTTCTCCTTGTATTGCTAAGGCTATGTGCTAATTTTCATGCTTGATTTTTAGAGGTTAAAGACAAAAAACGAGATTTGGTGAAAGAAAGAAGACTCACCTCTTCTCTTTTTGGTATTTCTCTTCCTCCTCTTTCTTCTTGTTTGTAGGCTTATGCTTGTCTCCTCAATCCAATCCCTTTGAGAAGTTGCTTCTCTAGACTCCTCCTTCCTCTAACTAGTTATCTGAAAAATGATATGTTTCCTCTCTTTGTAGGGCTAGTCCATGAAACAACGAGCGGGACTTTTTCGGGTAAGAAAGTGCTTCCTCTTTTTTCCTTTTGTTATTTTTGTTATTTGCATTGGCCTGTGACTAGCACCTTAAGCACTAGCTACGATGATGGGTGTAGGAACCCTCTCTTCCCCTCTTCTCTTATTCCCTCTTATTTTTCCCTTTTCCTTCTCTTTTTCCCCTCTTTCTTCTCCCCTCTTTCAATCTCTTTTTCCCCTCTTTCTTCTCCCCTCTTTCAATCTCTTTTTCCCCTCTTTCAATCTCTTTTCCCCTCTTCCTTCTCTTATTTTCCTCTCTTCCTTCTCTCCTCTTCCTTCTCTTTTTCCCCTCTTTCAATCTCTTTTTCCCTATTCCTTCTCTAATTTTTACCTCTTCCTTCTCTCCTCTTTCAATCTCTTTTTTCCCTCTTTCAATCTCTTTCCCCCACTTCCTTCTCTTCTTTTCCCCTCTTTCAATCTTTTTTTCCCTCTTTCAAACATATGCTTTCTCTGTTTGTCCTATGCATATTGGGTTCTTTTTCCCTCTTTCAATCCCTTTTCATAAGCATATGTATTTTTTCCCCTCTTTCAATCTCTTTTCCCCTCTTCCTTCTCTTATTTTCCCCTCTTCCTTCTCCCCTCTTTAAATCTCTTTTTCCCCCCTTCCTTCTCTTATTTTCCCCTCTTCCTTTTCTTTTTCCCCTCTTTCAATCTCTTTTCCCCTCTTCCTTCTCTTATTTTCCCCTCTTCCTTCTCCCTCTTTCAATCTCTTTTTTCCCTCTTTCAATCTCTTTTCCCCTCTTCCTTCTCTTATTTTCCCCTCTTCCTTCTCCCCTCTTCCTTCTCTTTTTCCCCTCTTTCAATCTCTTTTCCCCTCTTCCTTCTCTTATTTTCCCCTCTTCCTTCTCCCCTCTTCCAATCTCTTTTTCCCCTCTTTCAATCTCTTTTCCCCTCTTCCTTCTCTTATTTCCCCCTCTTCCTTCTCCCCTCTTTCAATATTTTTTCCCCTCTTCCTTCTCTTCTTTTCCCCTCTTCCTTCTCCCCTCTTTCAAACATATGCTTTCTCTCTTATTTTCCCCTCTTCCTTCTCCCCTCTTTCAATCTCTTTTCCCCTCTTCCTTCTCTTCTTTTCCCCTCTTCCTTCTCCCCTCTTTCAATCTCTTTTTCCCTCTTTCCAACAGATGCTTTCTCTCTCTTTTTCTCTTATGCATATTTGGTTCTTTTTCCCTCTTTCAATCCATTTTCATAAGCATATCTATTTGCCTATGCTTATGCTCTTTTTCTCTCTTTTTCTCTTCTTTTCATAAGCCTATGTCTATGCCTCTTTCAATCTTTTTTCCCCTCTTCCTTCTCTTCTTTTCCCCTCTTCCTTCTTCCCTCTTCCTTCTCTTATGCTCACTCATAAGCTCAGTCTCTTATGCTGATATGCTCATTCATAAGCATAAGCATGTGCTTTCTTTCTTTTTCTCTTATGCTTATGCTCTTTTTCCCTCTTTCAATCTCTTTTTCCCTCTTCCTTCTCTTCTTTCCTCCTCGTTCTTCTTCCCTCTTTCTTCTCTTATGCTCACTCATAAGCTCATTCTCTTATGCTTATATGCTCATTCATAAGCATAAGAATATGCTTTCTTTCTTTTTCTCTTATGCTTATGCTCTTTTTCCCTCTTTCAATCTCTTTCCCCCTCTTCCTTCTCTTATTTTCTTCTCTTCCTTCCCTCTTCCAATCTCTTTTTCCCCTCTTCCAATGTCTTTTCCCATCTTCCTTCTCTTCTTTTCCCCTCTTCCTTCTCCCCTCTTTCAATCTCTTTTCCCCTCTTTCAAACATATGCTTTCTCTCTCTTTTCCCCTCTTCCTTCTCCGCTCTTTCAATCTCTTTTTCCCCTCTTTCAATCTCTTTCCCCCTCTTTGCATGAGCATAAGCATATGCTCATATGCTCACTCATAAGCTCATTCTCTTATGCTGATATGCTCATTCATAAGCATAAGCATATGCTTTCTTTCTTTTTCTCTAATGCTTATGCCCTTTTTCCCCTCTTTCAAACATATGCTTTCTCTCTTTTTCTTATATGCATATGTTTTTTTCATAAGCCTATGTCTATGCCTATGCTTATGCTTATGCATGAGCATAAGCATATGCTCATATGCTCACTCATAAGCTCATTCTCTTGTGCTCATATGCTCATTCATAAGCATAAGCATATGCTTTCTTTCTTTTTCTCTTATGCTTATGCTCTTTTTCCCTCTTTATTTCTCTTTTTCCCCTCTTTCAAACATATGCTTTCTCTCTTTTTCGTATATGCATATGTTTTTTTCATAAGCCTATGCCTATGCCTATGCTTATGCTTATGCATGAGCATAAGCATATGCTCATATGCTCACTCATAAGCTCATATTCTTATGCTCATATGCTCATTCATAAGCATAAGCATATGCTTTCTTTCTTTTTCTCTTATGCTTATGTTATTTTTCCCTCTTTCAATCTCTTTTTCCCCTCTTTCAATCTCTTTTCTCCTCTTTCATAATTGTCTCAGGTAATTAATTGTCTTTCCGCTTCTTACCGCACTTGTTTTTCATTTTTTATTTTCGTGTTTGTGTCTACATTTGTCCAATCCCCCCAACTTAGACATGGGATCACAGAGGGATCACATTGCACGTCCGACATGTACAAAAACCCTTGTAGGAGGAGACATCATGATCTCTATTCTCTAGAGGACTTTGATTCCCCTCAGGCGACACCTCAGGGCCCTGCCATTGTGACTACCCCTAGCTCAACTCCTCTCGGACATAGCACTGTGACTACCCCTCGGGGAACTCCTTTACTAGCAGCCCATGGCTTTGTCGGGAGTCCCAACGAGTTTGTCGCACAGATGACCGATGCAGAGGTAGTGAGATTTTTCTCTCTGCTATCCCAGAGGACCTCAGTAAATCCCTCTTCTACATCGATGGCTGGACCTACTATCTAGCCATCCCCTCTAGCCCTTTTGACTAAGGGGTCATCACCTAGGCATGCCCCATGTAAGGGAAGGAAGAGTAGGAGGGGTCGCTTATGATGTGCTGACTTGGGAGATGTAGACGAGTCAGCACACTCACATCCCTACAAGTCTCCACTTGGTCCTAAGACCCAGTACCAGTCAGATCCCTTGCCCTCTCCTACTCCCACTGCTACTCCTCACTCCGAAAGCGCTCGTAGTAACACCACCCACTCTGACTCTTCCACTACCATGAGTCCTCCTTACCCAATCGAGGACCTATCCTATGAAATCATGGCTGCTAGAGAGATAATAGAAGATAAAAAGGGCAAAGCAGTGATGGCCACCATGAGGCAGTCGATGAGCCACCACTTCAAGAGTGGCATAGCTATTGACTCGTGACCAAAAGAAACAAGAAGTCATCGATGAATTGAAAAGACAATACCCTAACCCCCAAAATTTGGAGTTCAATGAGAATTATATGCGAGAGCACATGGGTTTAGTGTTGAAGCATCGTAGGTCAACCTTGCATACTTGCAATGAGGGGAGGGCTAAACCCAACTGGGCAGACAAAGCTGATTGGAAATTTTTCAAGAAGCAGAATAGGGACCATCCCAAAATGTTCGAGGGTTAGCAGAGGGCTGCGAGGAGATGACTGGACTCCATAGGTACTTTGCACTTTGGTGCAGGTGGATAGTTGGCATTCGAGGCAACCATGATAAGTCTACTTCTTCTCATTTAATGTATTGTTCTATTTGTTTTACTACATATTGCATGCACTTTATCTAACTCTCGTAAATTAGACCCACAGCATGCTGCGATGGGTCACCTTCCTATAGACTCAGAGATGAGACGTGTGTTTCACCTAGGAACAAAGCCGTGGTTTATGTGGAGACTAAAAGCGGGAGGGCGATGTCGTATCAAGAAGCTTCTTATCATTAAGTCTAATTTTTCATTGCTTTTGATTTTGCTTTTGCTTCAAATATTATTGATTTTATAAAAGTATGAAGCTTTTCCATCCTCATATCCTAGATCAAAAGTCCTCTCTGATTATGGGTTTCCATCTTCCAGACCGAACACTTACCAATTTATTGATAGCAAGTAGCAAAAAGAAATAACCGTAACTTTCTTACCTGAAATCATAATATAGTGATCTAGCTAGTCAAAATATCTAGTGCATATGCTTTGAACAAACCATCGTAGGTCGTTTTCATCAATCATGATCGCAGTGCTGATTTGTGATACATTTTTGATAACTTTTTCATATCAACTCAAAACCTAGCAATCAAGTAGTTGAAACAATCAGAAAGAACGTTCTATGAATGATTGCATTGTTAGATTGACAATGATCATGTTACTTTCTTCTCATAGTCATGCTAAAGCATAGCCAAGCTTTGATACCATGTTGAGAGGAAGAGAAAGAGCAGAGAGATGGACACAAGAGTTGCTCCCAACAAAGTGATTATATTCATAGATCATAGGGATATATATAGTTGAGGACTAGGCTGAGTTAGGGCAAGCTATATATAGCTCTAACAGCTACAACATTTACAACGGTATGGTATGAGACAAGGGGTAGGAAGAAGAACCAAGATAACAATACATTGTATACTAGTTGTCTGAAAAAGGAATGCATCCCAAACCATAAAGCAGTTTCAAAGCTTTCCACAAAGATAGTCATAGTATCCTAGAAATCAAGGATATATAAAAGAAAGAAGCACATGGGGTATGATGTAGAAGAAAAAATAAAAATACTGCAACCAATTGTTTCACACATTACGGTGTTCTTAAAGATGCTCGCTAAGGAGGAAGTAGAAGGAGATAGCGTTAATGAGGAATTTCACATGATAACACCATTCAAGCATCAATAAAGATTCAAGTGATGATGAATCGAACATTTAAACAAGCAAATATTAGGATCACCCATTTGTTCTTAATTCATTGTAAAGGCTCATTTAGAGCAATATTTCTTGTCAACAAAATTCTGCAAGAAGGAACCAATACCATTCTCGAAAGGAGCAAGGATGGCGGAGCCTGCAATTAGGAAGCACAACAAAGAGTCCTTGAGATGTAATCTGAAGGAAAGGAGTCTTTGAGATGTAATGTATGTAACCTGTGTGTAATCTATTGAATTATTAATCTTCTCCAGAGTTTACTTGGACAATGTTTTCTCAGATATGTGACAAGACACTGTCTTTTGATCCACACCAAGGACCATAATGTGAGATGAAAGATTTTGATTAGATCATTAATGTGAGATTGAAATATTTCAATTAGTCAACTAATGTGAAACGAAATATTTTGATTAGACAACTAATGTGAGACGAAAGATTTAGATTAGACAACTAACATGAGACTGAAGAATGAGAAGGTCGGGCTCAATGAACTCAAAGATCTAGATTACCAAACTAACATGAGACTGAAGATTGAGAAGTCGGGCTCAATCAACTCTCTCCCTATTTAAGTGCAGTGCAGACATAACTAAGAGCATTATCTTTGTTCTATCTAAAAACGATGTTGGATGACATCCCCACAGAAACAAACCTAGAGAAGGAGGAAAATAGTTGCAAGAAGGACTATTCACAACCTCAGCACAGTGGTTTGCTTTTATTATTACAAGATGAATGGATTTGTAGGATGTGTGGATTCGTTATCAGAAACTGGTATGGTGGTTGTTGGGATATACTAAAAATAAGCATGGGATGAAATCTGGCGGCTAATGAAATGATGACTATCTAAAGGGGACTGTTTTAGTATAGCATTGTGCAACAAATTTTACGATAGCACAGCAGTAGTGTATGGATAGCATGGTAGTAGTGCAAGATAAGTTATCACTATCATGGTGGTTGGTTGTACTAGGATATTAACAGCCACAAACATAGTGGTTTGCTTCTATTATTACAAGATGAATGTATTTGTAGGATGTCTAGATTTGTTATGGAAAACCAGTGCAATGGTGGTTGGGATATACTAAAAATAAGCATGGGATGAAATTTGACGGTTAACGAAATGATAAACAATCTAAAGGGGACTGTTTTAGTATAGCATTGTGCAATATATTTTAGGATAGCACAGTAGTAGTGTATGGATAGCATGGTAGTAGTGCAGGATAAGTTATCACAAGTGTAGTACTAGGATATTAATAGCCACCAGCATAGTGGTTTGCTAATATTATTACAAGATGAATGGATTTGTAGGATGTGTGGATTTGTTATGGGAAACCAGCATAGTGGTGGTTGGGATATACTAAAAACAAGCATGGGATGAAATCTGACGGTTAATGAAATGATAAATAGTCTAAAGGGGATTGTTATAGTATAGCATTGTGCAACAAATTTTAGGATAGCGTGGAAGTAGTGTACGAATAGCACAGGATAAGTTATCGCTAGTGCAATACTAGGATATTAATAGCCACAAGCACAGTGGTTTGCTTCTATTATTACAAGATGAATGGATTTGTAGGATGTGTGGATTTGTTATGAGAAACCAGCACGATGGTTGTTGGGATATACTAAAAACAAGCATGGGATCTACCATTTGGGATTTACAAAAGTAATTTTATAAAACCAGCAAGGGGTTGTTTGGGATATACTAAAAAGACACATAGTCTCAAATACAAATTCCATTTTCTAGGACAAGTGGACATGTTGTTTCCTTGCAATGAGAGTACATACATTTTCTTAGTACTATCTCAGTCATCCTCATCTACTGCTCTAAGACACTCCAAGATGTGCTCATGCGTGTCTAGATCCAATTTGAAGACACTCTTTCCCTTCTTTTTTTGTGGCATAGGCTGCATCTGGAACTTCATAGCTCTTACTAGATGAGAGGACACACATGTTTGTGGATTCTTATGTAGTAGTTCATAATTGTAGCCTCTCTTGGATATTTACTTGTACCAAAAAGCTCCGACTACTACATCCCACTTCTCATAGGTTGTTCCCCAATCATCCTTAAATGTCTTCTCAACCTTGTGCTTAGGTTTTGTGCACTCAAATAGAAAGTATGGGGTCATCTTCCTCGTTCTCCCCGAATGCTGCGACAACTGCAAAGTTATCCCCCTCTTCTAGGCAGTCAGTGAGGTCATCAAAACTCTCTCCAAACTATGGCGAGTCGTTTGTCTCTCCATTGTTTGTCACTCCATCTGAACATAGAGGGAAAACTTGAACTCGTTTCCACTCTTCAAAGATGTAATGTTCTCATAATTGTCATGATCCCCTTGAGAACATGATCCCCTATGATGCACGTAGTGCAGAATCAACAAAGTTTTCTTGTTTTAATTAGTTGGTCGTTTGAAAAGCCCCGTTTGCTGTGCAAACCATCAACTCCTTTAATTTTCTCACAATCGTGCCGGCTTCTCTTTTGTACTTATCCACTTTTACTTCATGGAACACTCTTCATACTACAATATTCTTAAGGCTTTGTTTACAACAATATTCTTAAGGCTTCGCTCAGTGTATGTTGAATGCACGCCTGTGGAGAGGTTGGATGTAAGCCATGTTACAGCATCATGGGCATCATTGAGTTTTTCTTGAGGGCATGCTAATTGGTGTTTAAATAGAGCTTGCTTAATAATAGCACCGCATCCATCATGTTCACCCTTGCCATGGCTAGACCCAAAGAAATTCCACATCATGCTAAACGATCAGGGATTTGAACCTTGAGACGAAGTAGAATCCACTGGCTGATTTAAATTGAGAGGCAGCACCATCTAGATGACCACACCGAATGTTGTTTTATATTTTATGCATGGGGATTTTCCGTTTTCATCCATTTCTAATGCATTAGAAAAGCATGCTGCACAAATAAGGTGTCACGTTCCCTATCATCTAAAATGTAGAAATGGTACATGCATTGCACTGACTTGGACTTCTGTGAGTCAGCAAGAATATTGGCATTGCATGGAAGAATCAAGCAAATGACTGTACATAATATGCACAAGAATAGTTATCTACTTCTTGTACCAGTGAGCACTTTGTATGTCATCTTGTTCTTGAAATGAATGTTTTTAGCAAAGTGTATGACAAATACAATAGTGTCATGGGGAAAGTTGGCAAGGCACGTCTTGAACTACTTATCCTACCAGCTGGCCATGAAATTGTGAGCACATATTTTGGGATCGATTGAACCATGTGACCTACAAGCTTCTTTGGCTGGGTGCTCTTATATGACAGTAGCCATCTCTTTTTATCAGATCCCTCAACATTGACATTTTCAAATCTCCTCCATTTTAGAGCAACATGGTTGTCTTCCCTCATTTTATTTGGACATACATTGAATGTCTTCTTCTTCATCTTCAAACTGCAATGCTTTGCATGTGTTGTGAATGCATTCAATCCTATGCCAATCACGGTCTCCCTTTGGCCAAACTGCAGGCTCCCACAGAGACCTTAGGCTATAAATCCTTCCCTCCCTTGCAACACACGATGAGGATCCAGGTGGCCTACAGACTATGCATTCATCGGGGAGACATAAGCATCGATCCCCATGGAGCAATGCCCCAACATGACTAAATCTCAAGTCATTCAACCTTGCCAGGGGCTAGGTCAAAGTCTATGTGTGTTTTGTAACAATAAACATTCCTATCTTTGAGTTTCCTGATGTATCAAGGCTTACAATGCTCAAAGATCCTCTGCCCAATTGAAATGTCCAAATTTTGATCCATAGACTTGAGATACAACTCCCTCTGCTAACCCAACATGCGGGAACAATAGAACGGTGCCCCTTTATGCTACTACTAAAAGAAGACAAAACATAGTCTAATTAGAGTATATAATGAAGCAAAACAATTTTCAACCACCGCAGTGGTTTAGGACAATCACAATTTCAATCACTGGGCTAGTTTAGGACATGTTTAGGATAGTCAACCACTGAGCTGGTTTAGGACATGTTTAGGAAATTGAATTTAACAAATTTAAGTACTAAGAAACACAATAATTTCAACCACCTGGCTAGTCAGTAACTAATGTCTTCTCAACCATCTCCAATTTTATATAGAAAGGGTGCAGAGCTACATTCATCATCTCTAGAAAGCCACCTTCATATAATCACATAACTAGTGATTGAGTTGAAGCATCCATGGTTGCATGATGTTCCAACTATTGAGATATCAAGCTCCACTCATGATATGCCAGGGTGATCGTTGTGCACTTATGTCACTGACTTGTTAGCTGCAGATGCGGTTGGTACACCGCCCATGAATAATAGCTGGATGACAGCTATCCTTATGTACTCTAGCTCATGGATCAGTTAGTATGTCACCTTAGTTAGCTGAGTTTGGTTTGAGACCCACATATAGGGTTCTTCTATTTCTTTATACTAGATTTCTTTTAGCTTTCACAACTAAGAAGAGGAAAACTATTTTCAATCTCCAACTTTGTGTGTATTCCCCCCATTGTGTATGTGAGAAAGCCACAAGTGAGACTCCTTCCTTCTCTCCCACTATCTTCCCATGGTATCAGAGCCTGGTTTGTGGTAAGGAGCTCAAGAAAGAAAGCCAAGTTCATGGTGTCCTAGTAAGAGGACCAGTGTTGCTTTCCTTTTTCGAGTTTGGGAGCAAATCAAGAGCAAATCTCTGCAGGTAGCATAGCCGAAAAGTGCAAGAGTGCATTGTCTCAGATTGAGACACCCTTCGCGGTGTGGCGAGAGGGCAATATATGCTGTGGGTGAAGGCAAAGCCCTCGCTGACTTTATTTTTCTAATTCGAGGCCATTTTGGGGCCCGTTTTGGAGGCGGAATTCTCCGCAAACACTGAGAAAAAGGCTCTATTTTTGCTGTGCGACCACTACTCTGCAGGTCGGTGAAAAGTTGCCACAGAAATTGCATCATATGCCTATGCACAGAAGTACTAGGAGTTATAGAATCATCCTTATTGCCTGTTGATGCAAAATCATCACTAGGACGTGATTGTGTGGTCAAATACCACTTTCATCAGTTTTGCAGATTTGCCTGTGTGAGGCAAAAGCTATGTCTTTTGCAGTGACAGAATATTTTGCAGTGTTTTGTAATGGTGTCTGATTCTCTTTCATAGATTGTCACTGAAAAGCTTGACAAGAACAACTTCCAAGCATGGAAGTTTAGAATGACAAATTTCCTTATGGGAAAAGGCTATTAGGAGTTCATTATAGGAAATGAAGAAGAACCAGTTCTTCCTAATGTTTCCAATCAACAGGAAATGCAAGCATTTAAATGATGGCATGAGAGAGCCAAAAAAGTTATGTACTGGCTATCTATCAGTATTTCAGATTCTATGATTGTGCATATTCAGGATGCAAGTATGCCAAAGGAGGTGTGGGATACTTTGGCAAAAATGTACAGCACAAATACACAAGCCAGGAAAATGCAGCTCAAGCAGGAGTTGCACAATATGTAGAGAGAAAATATGAGCATGAATGACTACCACATGAAGGTGAAGAAAATTGCAGATGCACTTGCTTCCATAGGGTCGCCAGTGGAAGATGATGATCTAGTTTCTGTGACCTTGAATGGTCTAGGAAAGGATTATGCATAGTTTCGGACATCCATTGCTGTCTGTGAAAAATTTCCTAATTTTAAGGAGTTGTTTTCTCTTCTAATTTCTTAAGAGCAGAGAAATGGTGGTGCATCTTCTTCAGGAGGAACTTCAAAAGAAAGTGTCTTCTACTCAAATGCTAGAAGAGGTAGAGGCAGAGGTAGAGGAGGCCGCCGTGGTAGAAATTAGAATATCCAGCAAACTCAAGAAAACCAGTCCTTTGGAGGACATGGTAACTCTAGAGGCAGGGGGAGCCAAAGAGGTGGTGGTGGATGGTAGAGAGGCCAAAATGCAAACAGCAATGTCGAATGCTACTATTGTGGTAAAATGGGTCATATGGCTAAAGACTACTGCAAAAAGCAGAATGACATTATGAATGGAAAATTGCAGCAAGGCAATTATGCATCCTCTAGTAGACAGGGTGATGACAAAAATGAGCATTTTTTTATGGTGCAACACATGACCAATTCTATGACAAGTGCAGAAGAGAGTAATGATGTGTGGTATGTTGACTCAGGTGTGTCAAACCAGATGACAAGTCATGCAGAATGGATGCAGGATGCAAGGAAAATGGAAAGACTAGGATTTGTGGAGACTGGTGATGATAGTGCACATCCTATTGTGCAGATTGGTAAAATTTCTTTGTCTATGCAGGATGGGAAAAAGAAATACATGTCTAATCTATTTCATGTCTCGAATATCACCAAGAACCTGGTTTCTGTTGGTCAAATGGTTGAGCAGGGCTTGCAGGTCACATTTAATCCTCATGGATGCTTTGTTGAGGATATGAAAAATAATGATCGCTCGATAGAAAAAGAAAAGAAGAAGGGTAGGATGTTTACATTGGATGCGGACATGCTTGAATTGAATGCAGCAATGTTTGCACATGGGACTGGTGTAGTTGTAGATATTGATATCTGACATAAACGCATTGGTCATGTTAATGTACAATGACTTAAATCAATGCAGGTCCAAAATATTGTTGCAGGATTGCCTAAATTCAAGGTAGCAAAAATGCATAAGGTATGTGAAGCCTGTCAATTTTGAAAACAGGAAAGGAAACCATTTCCTAAACATGTTCAAGAGATTAAGAAGCCATTGGAATTAATCCACTCTGATGTGTGGACTACTAAAGCTGCCTCTATTGGAGGCTGTCATTATTTTGTCACTTTTATTGATGACTACAGCAGAAAAGTTTGGGTGTATTTTATGAAAAAGAAAAGTGAAGTGTTTGGGCATTTCAAATCTTTTAAAGCTATGGTTAAAAAAGAAATAGGCCTGCAAATAAAATGCCTAAGTACAGATGGAGGGGGAGAGTACCTCTCAAATGAGTTTGCAAGGTTCCTGCAAGAGCATGGCATAAAGCAGCAATATTCATGCAGTCATACCCCACAGCAAAATGGACTTGTAGAAAGGAAAAACAGGCATATTGGAGAGGTATCTCGGGCCATGCTAAATAAAAAAGACCTACCAGATTATTATTGGGCTGAAGCAATTGCTACAGTAGTTTACATAATGAACAGGACTCCCACTGTAGCAATACATGGCATGACGCCAAAGGAGATGCATACTAGTAGGAAACCAGATATTTCTCATTTGAAAATTTTTGGTTGCATTGCCTATGTTCATGTGCCAGATGAGTTGAGGTCTAAGTTGGATCCAAAAGCTGAGAAGTGCATCTTTATTGGTTATTGTCTGCAGCAGAAAGAATATAGATGTTATAACTCTTCTATTCGTAAGTTTATAGTGAGCAAAGATGTTGCTTTTGATGAGATGAGTAGTTGGTATAAACCAGTAAATGTGATTGATGATATAGATGCACAAAATGGTAATGCTGCATAGAATTCACAGCAGCAATCACAAAATATTAGTGGACCTGCAGTGTCCTCTAGCAGTAGTTCACATATTTCACCATGGACAGGC
Source organism: Dipteris shenzhenensis (assembly GCF_047967505.1). NCBI lineage: Eukaryota > Viridiplantae > Streptophyta > Polypodiopsida > Gleicheniales > Dipteridaceae > Dipteris > Dipteris shenzhenensis. Next base: position 16,703,962 of record NC_141611.1, read on the forward strand.
AGATTGAGATTAGAAGAATCTCCTCAAAGCAATGCAGATAGTGGTATGCAGGTATCACGAAAAGGAAAAGAGAAGGTAGATCAGCCCATGTTTGATGTGAATGCAGGTCACTCTTATGTGGATGGTGAATCCAGTGGCTCAGAACCAAGCATTGATGATGAGTTGGGTATTCCTTTTGTTGTTACACTTGGAGTAAGGAAGACCAGGGATGTTTTGAGAGCACCTGGAAGTGAGACTGCTTTGCACAAGTCTACCAGAGCCTTCATGTGAAAATGCTATTAAAGCAAAAGTTTGAGATGAAGGATTTGGGAGAGCTACGTTATTTCTTGGGCATTGAGGTGATTAGGTCACCAAGTGGGATACAGCTCTTACAGAGGCAGTATGGATTGGACATGCTGTCCAAATATGGGATGACAGGCTGTAAGCCTATTTTTTAGTTCCTTTGGAGCATAATGTAAAGCTGAGCACAGATGCAGGTGAGCTTCTGGAAGACCCTACTATGTACAAGTGCATAGTAGGAAGTTTGATTTATATGACTATTACCAAGCCAGATTTGAGCTATGCTATTGGATTGGTAAGTCAATTTATGCAGGCTCCAAGGAATCGCATTTGGATTTGGCCAGAGGCATACTCAGGCATGTGAAGTTCACATTGCAGTATGGACTATTTTATGAGGCTGGGGTTTCAGATATAATTGCATGGATACATTGATGCTGATTGGGCTAGTAGTATTTCTGATAGAAGATCTACTAGTGGATATGTGTTCTCTTTTGGGAGTGCTGGATTCACTTGGAGCAGCAAGAAACAGCCTACAGTTGCCTTGTCAAGCACAGAGGCTGAGTACAGGGGTGCAGCAATGGCTGCATGTGAGGTAGCTTGGTTGCATAAGCTACTTTATGATATGCATCTGGGCCAGTTGTCATTTATTATGACAACATGAGCAATATACACTTGGCAAATAACCCAGTCTATCATGCTAGAACAAAGCACATTGAGGTGCATTATCACTATGTGTGGGAGAAGGTTTTACTAGGTCTTATTGATCTAGTTTATGTCAGCACAGAGGATCAGGTAGCTAACATATTCATGAAGGCATTGGGCACAAAGAAGCTGCACAAGTTCAGAGACCTACTTAGTGTGCAAGAATTGGGATCGAGCTCGAGGGGGAGTGTTGAGATATCAAGCTCCACATGATATGCTAGGGTGACCATTGTGCACTTATGTTACCAACTTGTTAGTTGTAGATGCGGTTGGTACACCGCCCATGAATAAGAGGTGGATGACAGCTATCCTTATGTATTCTAGTTTGTGGCTCAGTTAGTATGCCACCTTAGTTAGCTGAGTTTGGTTTGAGACCCACATATAGGGTTCTTCTATTTCTTTATACTAGAGTTCTTTTGGCTTTCACAACTAAGAAGAGGAAAACTGTTTTTAGCCTCCACCTTTGTGTGTATTCCCCCATTGTGTATGTGAGAAAGCCACAAGTGAGACTCCTTCCTTCTCTCCCACTATCTTCACACCAACCACCGGGCTGGCTTAGTAAAATAACAATATATTGCGAAATATATTGTTGTTAATTTTTGCTCAACCATGCCACGGGATTGGAGAACAACTAATGTCTGTTCAACCACACTGGTTCAAGACAATCACATAACTGGCGATTGAGCTGAACTAGCCTATAGTTGCATGATGTTCCAGCCACCTGGCTGGTTTAAGACAATCACGTTTAGGCTCCTCAAACACCTTGCATCCCGTCCGCTTCTTATAGATTTCCTTTCTATTTGGAGAAACTCTCGTATTTTTGTGCCAAAATGTCATCAATGTAGCAATGACTTCTGCACTTAGGCTGTCTCTTCTTTTCTTGCATCTTGTTGAAGCCCATAGACTTCTTAGGTCAGGATGATCGTGCATTGCTTCTGCTCTAGGTTCAATTGTTGGAGCCATGTTGGTCCTTCTGATTGACAACATCTTCGACTTTATGCACCCAAGATGTTTCTCCTTTGTTTCAAGGGACACCAACATAGCTAATGTCACGCTCTTTGTACCTAGTTGATCTAAGATGTGCACCCCTTTCACTTTTTCTAGGCCATTTCTCAGGCTAGAGAGCATCGCCTCTTGGGCGTGCATCTCTCGAGGTATTTGTAGGGTTGTTACTCTATGAACTCTAGGATGCAGGCTAAAGCTTATGAAGACTCGAGACTGGTAATCACCTGAATGGCCTGATGTTGTTGCCTCAAATGCTCCCACCAATCATGACACCATGGTTTGTTTTCTTCGCTCTGATGGCAATGATTGAATGCATGCATCTACAATCGCTTCTTTCTATTGCTCTGCATGGATTCTTCTTTCTTATCATTGCTTCTTCCTTCGTACATGTTGTAAAAGTGTCTTCCATTGCTAATTTGATACCGTGCTAGTGCTTTACTTGACCCACAATCTGTTCCTTGTGCCATGACCTGGCTTTTTCAGCTTTCTTCTCTTGCAGCCTCTGTCTGCTTCTCTTGCAAGCCATGGTGAGCTACATGTTTCCATTGGTGGCATGGTCGCAATCAACCTAGAATAGACCCAGAGAACCTAGCTAGTGAGGCAAGCAAAGAATAGAAGGCAACTTACCTGAAAGAAGACAATGGCAAACCAAAGTTTGTGCAAAGTCACGTCGAGGTGCATGTGGGTTACAGGACATTTGCAAGGCGGGAGCAAGTTGTAGGTACTTAATCTTCCAAGGTTTGATGGGCAGGAGGTGTGAAGGTTCAAAATTCACGAGTGGCGATACACATTAGTAGAATTGGATATCCCAACAAGTGAAATGTGGCCTAAAATTCTTCAAAACACAAATATGTAAAAGGGCACACTATCAGGTTTGATGCTGTGTATTATTAAATGCAGTGAACTTTGGCATGCTTATGAGCCATATAGCAAGCAAGTGCATGGAAAAAGAAACAATTCAAAATTGTAAATAGTGTTGGATTTATTAAAATATATTTTCAGATGCACGAATTGCACTTTTCCAGCTTCTTCCATTTTAGGGTGAATCTACATACCAATACCAATAGCTATCAATGTTTTAAGACCACCATGCAGTAGTCCCACTAGTTTGGATTCCAAATTTTCAATCCATTTTGGTTTTCAACAAATCAAAAAATAGTTATGGAGCGTGACCCCAAATGGGTATGCATCACTTTAGCACAACATTGGAGGCTTGTTAACCCATGCCTAATGTTCTCATTTAGGTGTGTCCTTGTGTTGAGGATAAGCTCACGTAGTGTAATTCTGAATGATTACTTGGTTGCATGTATGTATAGAATACAATTTTAATGTTTTTAAATAAATTTCTATATCATATAGTCTTCAGGATGCATGCTTCACATGCAACATAGCACATGTAATGCTCTAATGGTCTCATTTCAATCCCTTATTCCATCATTTTTTGCTCTATTATTCAAGTTTGGAATCCGTACTACAACTTGAAGACAAAGTTTGCTGAATTCTATTAAGCAAGGCATAAGTTATGTGTCATATATTATATGGAAAAGTCCCTAACCCTCACCAAAAATGGCTACACCCCAGCAAACAATAACCCAATACTCGATGTTTTTTAGAAATAGAGAAACATTGACAACTCCCAGCAAATTATAGATAGAGATGACTTTGAATGACCGCCTCGATATGGGATGATCTATTAGATCAACAAGCAGGCAGAAGCTTGTCAAAAGTAAGACAAAGCAAGTAGTGCAAGCAATAACTAATACAGAACGAAGAATGACTAAAATATATAGCTTGTCATAATTTTCCAACAAAGTCAATGCCAATGGGTAGAAAAATGGCTGACAAAGCAATAGAGAATAGTAGAGAAATGGCCAATGAAGAGTGACCAATACACAATGCAAACAACTAATAGTTGCAAGATGTGGGATTTTGAGCGATTTTAGATTGCCAATTAAATGAAGAACATATGGCAAAGAAAGCAAAGAGTTCTAGTATGGCCTCTACATCATGAGATCGTGATCAACGCTTAAGAACTTATGTCGAACAAAAGAGACAGTAAGACAAATAGTACCAATGTAGCCTCTACAGTGTGAGGTCATTTTCAACTGCAAGGACTATCTTTAAAATTTACTCAAGAAAATCAATGCATGCAGAGAGAGATAGAGAGGAAGGTCGAAGGATCTTTGACAAAATCATCAATCAATGCATAGAGAGTGAACGATATCACAAAGAGAAGGTCAGAATCAATGAAAGCTTAGTTGCACGCATATTAGATCAGGTTTAGAAGCATCAAAACCTTCTAGACTATTTTGCTTCATAGGGATATTAACTAATCAAAAAAGAGAGCTCTGATTCCTTGCATTCCCGGTCACTTCACAGAACGCCATTAGAATCGATCAAAGCTTAGTTTATTTTGATGGATAAACACGTATGCATATAGATCAGTCCCAAAAGCATCAAAAGCTTGGACTATTTCCATTCACATAAACATTAACTAATCGAAAGATAGAGACATGATTCCTTGCGTTTCTATCTGCTTCACACAATGCCAAAATAACTTGTGACCACTTCAAAAAGCATGAAAGAAAAATGAAACAGCTCAAACGAGAAGGAAGGGCCAAAAAAGAATTTCTAGCTTCCTTGACCCTTGCATTCAGAGCACTTGCAGATGGTCATCAAACTTTGCACACCTTCCTGACCTGGATGCAGATGAAAGATAAGCAATGAGACTCCACATGAAAGGACATACCTACAGTCCCTATCCACCATGTGCAGAAGAGATACCACGAATGGAAAAGAAAAGAGAACCAAAGAACAAATACACTTTGCAAACTCGTAGCAGAAGATGCCTCAAACTCCGTAGTAGCACGAAATGTAGGAAGATGAACAGCAACACCCAACGCAACAATCTCTGCAAGAAGATGGGATGGCACAAAATTCATGCCAAGGTCACAAGGAAAGGAGGGAGAAGAAAACGTCGAGCGTAAAAGATGGAGTGAAGGACGGAAGGGCGAGCATGAAGAGGGAGACACACCGCCATAGCCATAGAGGAGCAGGCAGGAAGAGGAATGGAGAGGAGCAAAGAGGCCTCTCCTTACAATAAGACCCTTAAGAAGGGTTATCCTAATGATAATGCTAGGAATCCCCTATTGGCTTATCCCCATCCTCCACATGGACATAAGCGCCCCCACCTCCTCCATGTACTCATATGCTTCACGTATGTCACCATCCATGTCCTTTTTGTCTACTCTTGCCATGTGTCTCATCACAAGATGCTCAAGACTCTTAAAATATTGAGAAAGTCAAGAGTCTCCTCACATGGAGCCCATAGGGACCCTCTCTTTTCCACATGTCCACATCCTCCTTATTCCACATAAGAGTTCTAGAAGGATTCCTCTTGACTTCACACTCCTCCACATGCCTTCCACATGCTTGGCATGTGGCCTCTCTTATATTATTGGAACACATGGACATGAGCCCACCTCTTTATATGACTCACTCTTCCTATTTTCTAAAAACTCCATAATATCCAATACACAAATAACTCTCACCCCATACCAAGGTATTTATAATTCATACCTATGGTATTTACAATAAGCCATTCCACTCATCCTCTCAATCCCATACAATATCATAGAAAATAGAAATAAGTGAGAGCCACTAGGCTATCACTTGATACTCAAACTCTTATCAAACATAGAGAAAAACAATACCAATGCCAAATTAAAAATATCAATTTTTGGCGTCACATCTTTCCCCCCCAGTAGATCCTCTCTAGTACAGAGAGGTTCTGCTGGCCCTCAAGGTGGTTGAGCATAGAAGAATTTAAGGTGATACTCATCGGTGCATCCGGGTATCACCATGCCATCAACCTCCTCAAGCTGATAGGTTCCATTCGTGAACTTATTTTTGACTCGATATGGTCCCTCCCATCGACCGATAAACTTTTTGTCCAGCCGCTTATCCAGACGGCTATCAAATCTCATTACCAAATCTCCTTCTGCAATATCTTTCTTCTTGTGTAATTTGGTATCAAAACGGGCCTTGTGCCTTTTTTTAGAAGAGTCCAAGTTTTGTAAAGCCTGTAATCTGCATTCATCCAAGGCTTCTAGCTGTACCAAGCATTGAGCATAGGCATCCTCCTGTCCTTCTATTCTTGCAACAGCTGTGCGAAGACTATGTATCTCCAATTCAATGGGTAAAATGGCTTCTATTCCATACACTACTTGGAATGGTGTAAACCCAATAGCTAACTTGTGTGTGGCTCTGTAAGCCCATAAAACTTCTGCCAAGTGCCTATCCCAATGCCTTTTCTTAGTGTCAACAGGTTTTCCCATTGAATTGCACAACAATCTATTTGTTTTCTCAACCAAGCCATTACATTGGGGATAGTATGGCATGGACATGCTATGATTTATCTTTAGCTTATGCACCACATCTTCAATTAGTTCATTTCTAAAATAGGTTCCTCCATCAGTGAGAATTTACAAAGAACAACCAAAGTGTGAACAAATTTGATCAAAGAGAAATTTTGCAACTGTGCTTGCCTTGCTATTGACTGTGGCCTTGGCCTCTGCCCATCGAGTCGCATAATCTGTGGCCACCAATAAATAATGCTTGCCTTGAGATGAGCGAGGGAGTGGTCCCACAAAGTCCAACCCCCACCTCTCAAATGGTCCATATGCTGGAATAGGCTTCAAGGGCCCAGGAATCAACTATCGCCTTCCAAACTTTTGGCATACTTTACAACTTCGACACCATTCATATACATCCTTACGGAGGCGTGGCCAAAAGTATCCTGCATTAAGAATTCTCCTAGTTGTGCTTGGTGAAGCAAAATGACCAGTCTGAGCATTCATGACACATTTCTAGGATTCTCCTAGTCTCCATGGGATGGACCACCCGACGGAGCACCTATCTTTTCCCAATTTATAAAGAATGTCATCAACAATAGTATAGGGACAAGCCTTCCTTACCAATCTTTGCTTCTGTTGTGGAGTTAACCCTCGAGGAAACATGCCTTCTTCCACATATTGCTGAACATCTTGCAGTTCTGGCCATCCAGTGTCTACCAAAGAAACCACCCTCCGGTCTTGTACTATAATGGCTTGAGTAGCTAACTCATCTGCCCTTTGATTTTCTTTTCTGTTTATATGAACAAACTTGCAAAAATCAAACTGACTACATAGTGCCATAGCCTTTTGATTAAGCTCCTTCAAATGAGGACTTCTTGTCTTGTAATGCCCTTGCATTTGCTTTATAATAAGTTGAGAATCTCCTTTTACTTCCAATTCTTTAACTTGACTTTGAAGACAACCCTCCAAACCAAGAATCAAAGCATTATACTCAGCTGCATTGTTAGTTGTGATACCTGGAAGCTCTTGTCCTCTTGCCCATACCTCTTGACCTTCAGGATTCATCAAGACTATCCCCTCGGCTCCTTGTTGGCATGAAGGACTAAAAGCCCCATCAAAATACAAAACAAAAGCTATTGGTGGTGTATCCCTTCATCTTTAATGTTCTCCTTACATTTCTTTTCTTCTCCTAGATCCTCCCATCTTGTGAGCAAATCTGCCATAGTGGACCTAGTGGTATTTTTAGTGACAAAAGAGAAAGAGAACTCTTGAAGCTCTGACAACCATTTTGCAAATCTCCCCCCAGGATTAGGCTTGCAAACTAGATATGCTAATACAGATTGAGAGGTAAGGAAGAAAAATGGTCGAGGCAATAAATAGGAGCGAAACTTTCTGATGGAAAACACCAAAGAGAGAGCTTGCTGCTCCATTTCTTCATACCCTGTTTCCACATCTATAAGCTGTCAGTTGGCATAATAGATGGGTTGCATTCTACCTGCCTCTCCTTTTTGTAGCAATACAACACCAACTGAATGCAAAGATACACTTGGATTTACATAAAAGTCTTTAGACCAATCAGGGGGCTTCAATATTGGCTCAATATTGGGCCCTTACTCATGGCCTCCTTAAGTTGCTGGAAAGACTCTTGTTGCTCCACACCCCATTGGAAAGAGACTCCTTTTCTTGTCAACAAGTTCATGGGATGCACTATCTCTATGAAATCATCACAAAAGCATTAATAATACTTGCTCTTGCCTATAATTCTATGAGGAGACCCCATTCATCATAGAGCTCCTTTGATAGGATATTTACACCTACTCCACCATCCACTATGGCTTAGACTTCATTATATGCCTTGTGGATCAAAGGCACAGTAATGTTGTGTATGTCATCTCTCTCACCCATCTGCATAGGGATATCTTCGATGTCTTCAATCCAGCATTTGAAACCCTCCCAGAGATTGAGACAATTTCATTGTAGGATTGGACCAATGGGAATTGACATAGGGCAACTTAGGATGCTAGAGACTACGGCTCCTTCAAGTTGATGTGGCGGTACATTATGTTGTAGAGTCTATTGTTGGAATAGAGGCTCGAGTAAAGTATCAATACTTTGTGGGGCCAAGTCATGGATTGGATCTAGAGCTTGTTTCTCAGCGTGGAATTGAGCTTGTTTCTTTTGTACCCATTGTTGAAATGCCTAAAAATGAGCCTTCTCCACCTCTGCATTTGGGTATGGAGCTTCTTTTATTTGAGGCTTGGGAGTTGATGTGGATGAGCTCAGCTACTCTTTTCTTGGCAGAGATAGAGGCACTTGTGCTTTCTTTTTAAGAAGTCGCCTTGGTTGGATTAATATGTTAGGGCCCTTGGTGGCCTCCTTCTATTGGTGTGTAATTACATTCACATGTTGTGATATTATGCTTGCCCGCACTAGACTTTGATGGTCCACCCAATAATGTTGATTGCGATGTCAGCCTTAACCTCTATTTGTTGTGGGACCTTATTTTTCATGGGATAATCCATACAGGCATGTCCTATGCAACAATCTCTGCAGAGTGGTTGGAAAGTAGTGGGGCTATCATCATGACGACACTTTGCAATCCGGTGATTTTCTCCACAATCATAGCACTTGCTCAATATGTGTTGGGTCGTACTTGATTTGCATAGACTGGTATTAGACCTTTTGTGCCTTCTACATAGTACACTGGGTACTCAATTTCATACTCGAATAGCAAGTCTACTTCCTCATCTTGCAATTGTTGTAATGGAACTGCCTAAGGAGCTGGATTTGGCACTCTTGGATATGGTCGTAGATTCAAACTCTTGAGTAATTGTGGGACTTGTTTCCGAATGGGAGTAGGATTTAGCCTCAGAGCTAGGGGTGCTTATGCAAGTGCTAGTTTCTTGTACACTCGCATGGGTGCCGATTGGTATTGTTGAGAGGTCGAGTCGGGTTGTTGTGCATGTTGAAGATGCAACTATTTTCATCATGGCCACTGACTATGCAGATATGGCATCACAACCTTGGCAGTGGATTTTCTTGTGCACTGATCTTGGGTCTTAGGAATGGCCACTCATTTGCTGCATGATTTGCCATGCAGTGTGGGCACCAGACATTTTCTCACTATGGATAACTCTAAGGTGGCGGCTAAGACAAGTGAAGTTTTTGTTCCATGGCCTTCATCATTTCTTCTTTCAGTTTCATGGTCATGGCCTCTAGGCAATATTCATTGTGGACGTTTTGGAAGTGGGCTTGGATTTTCCCTGTTTAGAGCATTTATCTCATGCATTGGATCTTCCATCATCACTATTGGTGTCAGAGTCGGTCATGCCATCCTCAATGTTAATGGCTACCCCATCAGCAACACTAAATGTTTCGTAACTGCTAATCTTTTCCATATCTTTGCAGATTTTCTTCATTAGTCCTCTAATGAACCAAGTTGTGAGGTACTTTGCATTGGGGCATGGGTCACATTTTGCAAATAAGCATTTCATCTTGCCCAGGTACGTGTGTACATCTTCTCGGCGACCTTGTTCGATCTTGCTATCACCTCTTGAATTCTGTTTAAAGCCACCTCTTGAATTCTCTTTGAAGCAGGTTCCATGTGGCTCTCTCTTACATGATGAGGTCTAGGTACTATTCTGACACTTCATCGACTAAGGCCATGGGGAACCAGGCGACCTAGGTTTCATTGGATTGATCTCATTGTCACGATGACACGGGCCATGTTGTGTCGTGGAGGAATCAAAGAGATTTCTTGAATTTTAGGAGGGGAATTGGGGTAGAGGATTGTCGGAGGCATTGGCCGCAATGGAGGTGTATGTGAATTTGGCAAGTGTTGGTGTTGGAGGCATTAGCTGAAGCGTAGCTGCATGCAGATTGGGCGAGAGTTGCAAAGGGTGTCTCTGTCGCATGCGCGGGTGTTGATGTACTTGTGTTAGGGATGTTAGAGATGTATTAGTGTTATAGGGATAGTCAAATTAATAATGTGCCTATATTGTCCCACGTGTGTAGGGAAATGTGTTGGTGTAGACGGATCATCAATCAGAGGTCACGGTGGAAATCTACAAGAGAATTAGTGAAAAAAAAGGCCCACATAGGGTCGCAAATTAACGAGTGTTAGGGATGTCTAAATGGGTTGCAATTGGTTGGAAAATTTCCCCATAGCATGTTGTTTTTGTGTGAAACTATGGTTAAAATAGGGTCCATTAATTTGGGTCTCAAATGGATGAGATACGACGTGTTGAAGTCGGGGTCAAATGTGGGTTTTTAGTGGTGGGGGGGGTTCCCTTGGTCCAAAGTGTTGTGTGAATGGTCTTTAGAATTTAAGTCTATGTGTGAAGCTGCCTTAGGTGGACTAACCCCAACTGAGTTGGTGTAATCGCTAGTTAGTACAACTGAGTTAGTTTGATGGGTCACTAACTATAGTTAACTAACTAACTACAATGAGTTGACCTAACTAAGTTGAGTCTAGCCTAACCAAATAGACTATCCTAACCTAACTAGTTAGTTTAACTATTAGTTACATAAACTTAACTGCAACTAATAACCCTAGGTTAAACTAACTATCCTATGTTAAACTTGTTAGAGTTAGCTCAAATGTCCACCTCTCATGTAACCCATCAATATTCTGTGTACCCAATGTTGTAAGGCCCCCATATGAGGAGAAGCCATGATGGGTATCGGGGATATTGGGAGGGATCCCCAGTTTAGACACTGGAAGGGGTCTTAGAGTAGACCAGATGGTTATGAGACGGCTTAGGAGCCAAGAGTAGATACCCGTCTGCAAAAAGGGGGGGTTCGGAGGGGCGATAGCCCCCCCGATAGCAGGGGGTCCGGGGGGCGCAGGCCCCCGGTGGGGGTCTGGGGGCAAAGCCCCCAGCGGCAGGTTTTCTGAAGGGTCGGCTGGTCTTCCAGGCCGACTGTCTATTAGGCCGACTGCCTATTACAAGGCCGACCGTCAACCGACTTACACTATATAATAGTGGCCACCCCCTATCATCAGATTACCAGTTCTTCACGCTCATAGTCCTCCGTCCAGCATCTGTCTAGATCACCATCGAAGCTCTGTCTGTAGAGCGCACGGGTGGACAGCCAACCATCAGTTATATCAGCAGTTTGGTATATCAGAATTTTTGTATTCTCTCCAGCTTTCCATCGTGTACTTGCGTTTTGTTGTTATCTTCCGCTGCGTACTATTTTCTTACAAAACTAACCTAGGTTAAATCTAACCTAAGTAGGGTTAGTTTAAGGGTTAGATTTTCCTCTATTTTTTTCTTTTTTTCTTTTTTTTTTGGGGGGGGGGGCAGCATCCGACAAAGAGGGGGGGGGTGTGAGATGCAGGAGGGGGGGATGGTCACAAATGGTGAGAGGAGGGGGGAAAAGATGCAAATGGAGAGGGGGGGGGAAGTTATAGTGGAGGATGAGGCCTTGAAAGGCTTGGAGGGAGAGCCTCACCGCCGAGCACCAGGTTGAAGGAGGCGGGCCGTTGTGTGGCAGGCTCTGCCGCTGGTGGCTGAATGTGTAGCCCTCTAGGCACCTTGCAGCTACTAAGCAAGGCTTAAGCCTTGCTAGCTAGCCTTAGGCTTAGGTAGGTGTAGGGAGGACTTGCGAGAGGGGGGGCGAAGAGAGAGAGAGAGAGAGAGAGAGAGATAAAGGGGGGGGATGGGGGGGCCACCTGACCACCTGAGAGTAGCCATGTAAGCACCCAGGGGAGGATTTTATCTTGTAACTCACATTTGACCACCTTGCAGTAGCCAATGGATCATGGCACCAAGGGGATGTGTTGAGATATGGTGCCATGTGCACATATTAGAGGCTAAGGTATGGTATAGGAATGTATTAATGTAGCCACCCTAGGATGTAGACTACATGATGTGAGGATGTGGATTGAGGACATCCCCAAGGAGAGATGTGGATCAGAGGATCCCACAAGTGTTGACTATTCCAAGGGATCTCTCTATATAAGAAGCCCATTATGTATTGTTGATGATATAGATTTGCAATGGATTGATTCATAGTGTCTCATCATCTCTTTCATGAAGTTTCTTCTATGCTTCGAGCCTCCATAGTTCTTATGCTCATCTAGTTGCACTAGGTTTAGCATGATCTTACATTATTTGACACTCTCCCACTCTATACATGAGAGGTTTCTCTCTCACAATCAATAGAACAAACTTTTAGATTCTTATTGTGTTCTCAACTCTTGTCATGATGCCTCTCTTCTCTCCCACACATTCCCAACACACGGTATCAGAGCTCTAGGCTCTCGTGAACTCTCTAGCCTTCTAGCTACCACCTCATCACCTTCTTCTTCACTGTCCACTTTCTTTCACATTAGCCTCCAGTTTGCCATGATTTTTTCTTAAGCTTGTTCTCCCTTTTGTTTGTGCCATTTCCCAAGACCTGTAAGCCCAAGAACCCTCTTGATGGGGCAAACCTCTAGCTACATAGAAGGGATTAGGGAATGGTTGGTCCTACTGCCCGTGTCGACAACTTCTTCACCCAGCAACATTTTGCAAAGTTCTATCTATAGAAACAACCATTTGCCAAACCCTCTTAGTCATAGATTGGAGACCCCATTTCAATTTTATGAGAAAAAAGCTATGAGCAGGTTTATCCGAGCGTGTTTTTCAAGAGATTTAAAAATTTATATTTCTTTCGAAAACATGGTTATTTTCATTAGAACTAGATCCCTTTATCATAAAAATATACAGAATTGTCACTCATTCAATTTTACATAACATAAATTTTCTTCTTCATAGATATCCTTTGTACCCATGTTATTACCTTAAGAAAGTGTTGAGAAATAATTCCTATAAGAAGCATCCCTCATAATCACTCTCAATGTAATAATATTATACATATATAATTACTTATTAAAAATAGTTATATCAATGTGATAAGAGCCTTCTAGTGTTTTAATAGCATAAATAACAAGATATTTATGGATATGTTTCTAAAGAAGTTTAAATTACTATAAATAAGTATTAACTTGGGCTTATATATCACTCTCATAAAATACATGTAATATTTAATACTATATATGAAAGATTTTCCAAAATATAACTCCATAGATGTGCTCAAACACTACAAGGTACAAGCTATTTTTCGACACAAATACCAACCTCTTTTACACTAAAAAGTTTTTTTTAATGGGCACAAAGGTCAGTATTTATGTCGCTATTAGCATCAGAAAACATGCATCAATATATAATGATGGTGCTAAAGGTCAGTATATACTGACACTGGTAAAGCATCAATATATATTGACCCTTTACAAAACTTTAAAAAAAACTTAGTGGGGAAAAATAGGGCTTGTTGTGACCCCATTTTGCCCATGTTTATTTTTTGGCATTACAAAAGAATGTTTACAAGCAAACATGTGATATCAAACTCTCAAACCTTGTTTGTTACAAAATTTCCCTTGTGAAAAGGGTAATACAAAATTTCTCAAACGAGCTGATAGACAAAAGCATATATATGCCGAAGTATATACAAACTACTACTCCTACTACTGCTCATCCGACTCGTCATCATCGTCGTCATCATCACCCTAGCTCTTGTGACCTCCTAATCTGTGGCCCTTGTCAAAGCCGTCTAAGCCAAATCCCTCGAGACCTACCTCCTCGTCATCACACCTGGCCTCCGTTGATGGGACGTTCGAGCTTGCACCCTAAGAGTGAAACTGATTGAAACCTTGTGTTGGCGTTTTTGGCAAGGGTCATATAACTATGATGGGAATGTGGTTGACTTGAAGCCCTTTTTGGATGATAGTAAGGGAGGTAGCAAATGGCACAATGAGCCAGCAATTAAGGCAACAATTATGATGGGGACAACAGAGTTCATTGAAATTAATGGCACTTTTCGTCATAAGGATTGCAAGCGGATATGTTTGGAGGGAACATACTTTAATAATTTGCAATGTGGAGCATGTGCTACTATTCCTAAAGAACGAGACTTTCTCATGCGAGTGTATTGACAAATTCCACCTTCAGACACTCGTGGATCAAGACACATGAGGTTGTAGACAGCTAGATTATTTGACTCATTTAGAGTTATTGAGAGTAGCAAAAACAAAGTCCACAATGGTTCGGGAAGGCAATGATTCATACAGGAACATGTCTTGGTATAGGATCTATCTGATTGTGCAGTATTGTTTGAAAGCACATCAATAAATGCAAACAAAAAGACAAGAGGAAAAGGAAAAGATGGGAATACTAGTAAGGGTGCTGTAAACGGCATGTGGTACCTTGGAAGGGTGGTAAGCATGAGGAGAAAGATTGGAAATTTTCTAAAAGAGACAAGAGGCCCCTTTGATCTATTGGATAGGCCGTTGAATGTTCAAATTCATTTGTCATGGTATCAACAAGCAAAGGGAACTAGGACCTACACATATGACCTTGTTGACAACCAATGTGTGGATTTGGAATCTATAATAGCCTTGGCCAATCTCAACTATGATCGACAAACAAAGAAATACCATCTTGATGAGAATGACTACAAACTTTTCAATGAATATGTGCAGGGCAGAAAAGGTACATTTTCCATTTTTTAAATTTTTGTAAACTTTATCCATTTTGAAGTCATCCCTTCCCTTCCCTCCTTCCCAGTCCATTTGCAGCCCTACTGCTCCAATCTCTGATGTAGATGAAGGGAACCTATGTTTTTGTTAATGTGCTTTCAATCCTTCTTATCACATAGGGATCCTAGGTTTGCAGCATGTAACTTAACAGGGAGCTGATGTAAATGGTTTGTTTTGCAGGATAAATTTGTTGGCAAGCTATGTGGCATGATGCAACATTTATGAGAAGATGCCCATAGATGTGTCAATGCTAAACTTATGGATTGTAGACATGGATTGTTTGGGTGTTACTCTTGTTTAATTTTTATTTTTTCTAGTAAACATTAAAGATGCATTTTATGTTTTCTACTCTATTAAATTTTGGTTTAGATTCATGGATTGTTCAGGTGTTACTCTTGTGTAACTTCATATTTGCTGCTATTAAACATCCAAGATGCTTTTCAGCTTTTTCATTCTAGTGTTTGTTATCTTTATTGGAATTTGGGATTTTTTAACGGAGAAGACACTTGTTTATGTTAGTGTGTAATCATTCTTATATGCTATATATTGGGTTTACAACATGTAACTTAATAGGGAGCTGATATAAATGGTTAGCATAGCATGTATGTGAAAAGGATTTCACGAGTTTCATGTATGCCAAATGGGGATAGAGAGATGCTACACATGGTCAACTTGTAAATGGACAAAGGGTTGATTAAAATGGTTGGTATGTATGTTGAATGTGCTTCATCAACAAAAGCACAATAAATATTTCATGACATTTATTTATGGAATGCGTGGATAACTATGTATGCTCTTTGTAGGTGATATTAAACATCACATGTATTAGTAATGCAGATTTATGCCAAATGGAAATAGAAAGATAGTGACATGGTCAACATGTAAATGGATATTGAGTTGATCCAAATGGTCAATATATCCGTTATGTATGTAGAATCTATTTCACCTCTACATATCCACAAGAAGTACAAGATTTATGCATGAAATGCATTTGTGGATACATATGCTCTTTGCAAGTGATGTCAATTCTACAACACATTAACTCGGGGGGGTCACTATGTTTGACTCTCTATATCACATGCGTTCAAGCTTGTTTGTAAAATCCCTTATCCGTAGATTTTTCATTAATAAAATGAACCCTTTCTCTATACAAATTTGTAATTTTTTTCTTAAATCATTTTAAATATTCCCTTATGTTTTAAATTCTGTAAATGTTAGAAATTAAAAATATCCTTTTGTTGAACTCACGTGATAGGGTTACATCAGATGAGTGGCCCCCTTGAGCACATTAATACATATGCCCTACACATGTATGCCAAATGGTGACAAAGCTCCTTAAGGTTTCTACCTAGCTGCCACTATTGCTGTTGTTCCTAACCTGGATGTCCAATTTTGGGACAGTATTTTGTTTGTTTTGGAGATTATAGACCACCTTTGAAGGAGAAGAGGTTGTTGGAGCATGTTTTTAGCCTATCTGCCCCAATAGCAATGAATGTAGTTGCTGTCTACACTGTTCTGAGCAAGTTTGGAGACTATTGCCAATTATGGGAAAGGATTTGGAGCTGTTTACCTTTGTATTTGGCAATACAACATTCAAATTAGTTCATGTTTGGCAAGTACAGGTCTGCATTGGAAGTGTGGATGCCCTAAACTAGCATTGGTTTTCCTTGGAAACCATCTCAACGAAGTCAAGGCTTTTGCTATTTGAATTCACTGAGGTTTGTGCATTGTTTAGCCAAGCATTAGCTAGTGGGGTAATGTGATTTTGTTGGTGCAATACCATTCATAGCATGTGAATCAGTGGGTAGTTTATGCATACATCTAAGATGGTTTAGAATCAAAATCCGAATCTAAATTTGGGAGACGTGTTTGAAGTTTTGGACTAGGAGGATAAATTGGATGGAACCAAGTATTCCATGTGGAGTTTTATGGTGAATAATGTGTTAGTTGGTAAGAGTATATGGGGCTATGTTAGAGGTGATGAGGCTTGTCTTATAGATCTAGTTATTACTTTTACTACACCTTTGTAAGGAGGTAATGCATATGATAGGCAGCTAGCTTCGATAAGGCCAGCTACACCTATTGCTCCCACTAAGGATTAGAGGAGATGGGATGCAAGGGATGCCTAGGCTATGCCACTTATAGCCTTGTCCATTAAAAGGATCATCATACCTTGTATCCGTTCCTCCAACATACTTGGAGAATATGTATTGGGCAAGGAAGGAGGCTAGGCTTACTTGAAAAGACATCTTGATAGTATTTCAAGAGCTTTACATATGGAAATACATTGGTGGATATGTATACTCTTTGTAGATGTACAGTCAATACATATGCAAAATGGTATAATGTTGCCTTGGTTAGCATGTTGATGTAGGTGATTAGCATGTAATGGATGTAATGCCAACAAATGAGTGCTCTTATCATCACTATTAGGCATGAATCAAGAACATCCATTTTGATAGATGTAACTCTAACAAATGCTGTTATCATCATTATTAGGCTTGAATCAAGAACCACCATGCTAACCATGTATGGTAACAAGTGTGCGGAGGGTGTGCAGATGATAGATGAATGTTTGACAATTAAGGATCCCAAAGAACTTCAAGCAACGTTGCTACCAATAGGATGAACTACTCGCCAACAAAGATCTCTAGTGATGTCTTAGTGACTGTCCTTCAAAGTGATTATTAGAATTACATGAGGTCCTGAATAGCTATACAATTCATATTCCTCTGGTGGTCTATAAAATGATGTTTTTGCTTAGGTCTCGGTCACAATTGGTCAATATGTCACCACACTCACCTTCTAATGCACTCACATTAGGTGACGAGGAACTCAGTTCCAAATTCTAGGTCTAGTTGTGTCCAAAAAAGGTAATAAAGTTAGAACAGAGGGAAGTCCTACCTCTCTGCTTACATGTGGAAGTCCTAGGTGAAAATAGGCAGTCAGTCCTCTTCAGGTCCTCAGCATAGCACACTTAACATGCATCAGCCCAAGGGCTCCTTCGTCGGGAAGATAAGCTACAAACACTATGGAAAGTCAATACACCAATCAACAACAACAACAAATCCCATTAGCAGAGCCAAAATAGAATAGGGCACTGACTTATGCCTAAGTCATCATCTTGAATTTGAGTGAACACACATGCAATGACGAGTGGTTCTCCACAAGTAGCTCTCGAGGATGCATTCAAATCCAGGGTGAAGGTGATTACACCAATAAGGTTTTGGATGAGTTTCTTGTGACCCTCAAAGCTGTTTTCACATTCCTTTACTAACATCACTATTTCCTTTGACTTTACCTTAAATGGTGAACAGATCAATTGATGTGTGAAGAATTGCACGCATAGTGCCAATTTCACTCCTCCTGCAACTTTGAAGATTTTTAACAAAGTGTTTGACTAGTGCAGCATTAAAATTTTTGCCAAATTCTAGTTCTTGTTTCAAAAAATGATGGACATTCAAATTGAGGTGTTATTCCTTTTGATGTTTTTTTCCTTTGAGTTCATGGTAAATGTTTTCCCAAAAAAATGGGGATTTTATGATCTGTTTTTATATATATAAAGGGGTAAGAGCCATTTTTACATTACATTCTCACTTTCACTTTTAGAGAGCCATAGAAACTCCCACCATTAGTTGCTATTTGCAATGGATTCAACAAGAGCTACTTCCATGATTTCATCTTGCAAATTTCATTTGTAGGTCACAAGGAAGAGCTATTTTTTGTGTCTGATAGGACTTTAGATGTCCTAGGCACATATATGCAAGCCAAGGATGATTTCATAGATCTCATCAACTATATGCAAGAAAATTTCAATCATTTTGCATATACACTTAACGAGTGTTCAAAGAGATAGATTCTGATAGATTACATCAAGTATCTATTCCTAGATGAACCCAAGATCATGGAAGGGTTTAGGATGGTAGACATGAATGACCTCCTAAAAGCGAGGATCATAGGAAATAAGGGCAATAAATTCCTTTCATGGGAGATGCCATTCATCTTTCTTCTCCAAGAAGGAAATTTAGAGGAAGAAGCCTCATCATCCAGCACCCCCTCTAGCAAAACTAATGTTATCCTCATCCCTAGACTAGAGTCTAACATGTACACAGAAGAGAGTCTTGACCATGCAAGAGAGGAGATGGAAAGAGCTGAAGCATTGGGCCTACTCTAAGATCCCCCAGCAAGAGTAGAGCAAGAATCTACATTGGAGATTGCTGACCCAGAATTAGACTTATGGTCCTTGTCCCCCCTCATCATTGATGGAGAAGAGTATGTATTCCTTCATGACATAGAAGTTCTTTTTGGACTACAAGAGGACAAGGCACTCAGAGTCCTATCTGGGTTCGATGTTGATGCAAGTGTCAAAGATCCTTGGTTTTTAGGTTCTAGATTTCTCCTAATGATGTTGGTTTCATTGAGCCTGGATGTAGACATGTTGATATGTGATGCAAAACCCTCTCATGTAGAAGCTTCCACCTCCAAGATAGGAAAAGAGAAAACTTCCACCTCTCAGATGGAACATCACACAGTACTTGGATCCATCAACATTGCAAATGAGGAAGGGATAGAAGCCGATGATGCCGTAGAGGTAAGTTCGAACAATGGTTTTTCTTTTGATGGTCTTCCAGTATAATTTGTTTTGTTTGTCTTTTAATGTTTGTTGAATTGTTGCAAGAGGCATTTGAGGTCTATGAAGTCTCATCTCGATGAGGAAATGTTGATAGTGCATTTGGGTGAAATCATTCTTTGGACCATTACCTCGGCGAAGTGGCAAAACACCTCTTGGTTTTCCATAGCAAATATTCTCCTCCACCAGTGCCTATAGAGCTTCTGAAATGCAAGGCATTGTCACATGCTATCTGGTACTCCAACATCATTTGGAGCTCCAACAAGGTCATTTTGGTACACTGCCTAACTACTATCAAAGAATTTGGATTGAACATTCACGGTGGAGCATTGACAGCAACAACTGTGCCATTGGTAGTAGGACAACAAGACCTTAGTGCTATTGCAACTAGGTTTACATCTAGGAGTCCACTAGGGGATTGAAAGACCCCAGTCTTGATGTAATAGAGTTCTAGCTAAGAAGAAAGATAGACTGTGAGGCCTCTTGTAATACATTCTAAAATATAAAGATATATTTCAATGGATACATGTAATTAATGGGTACATGTCTTTCTTATTTGTTTTAAGTCATCGCTGCTCTTGATGAATTTATAATATTTATTCCATTGCATTTTTTAAATTTCGTTGATGTTACGGTTTAACATATTTGTTCCATCCTTTTACTTGTGTTAAACTAATGCATTTCTAGCCAATTTAGTATGCTTTTCACCAATTCTAGGTGTTTTGTTGATCATTTCTATCAAATCCAAGAGGAATTTCATCGTGGTGCAGAAAACCAAAGTGTCCAAGATGTCGCAAGGAGCCCAAAATGCCCAAAATTTAAGCCAGGGCAAGTTTTGGGCATTTTGGGATCCTCGTGACGTCCCAAACACTATTGACTTCTAAGCCACGATGAAATTCCTTCGAGATTTGATAGAATTCATAATAAACATTGAAATGAATAGTAAAGTCAATCATAAACAAGGAGAATTTACTCAACAATGTGATAATGTGCAAAATCTAGATATATTTTATTAAAATTCCTCTTAGATTTGATAGAATTCAAAATAAACATTAAAATGAATAGTAAAGTCAATCATAAACAAGGAGGATTTACTCAACAATGTGATAATGTACAAAATCTAGATATATTTTATTAAAAAAGATCACCCTCTGTGCCTCAAATACAACAATGTCCTTTCAAGGGTAGGGGGTAGTCTAAGTCCTAAGGGTGAACTCCAAGATACTCTAGGGCTTCAAGCTTGGGAACAAACATAGCTGCTTTGCCAGAGCCATGCCCTTGTCCATGACTGTGACATGCTTTGTGTGGATGGCACACAAGTTGGTGTCCTAGAAAAAAGAGATGGTGACTTGCTCTAGAGCCTCCTGGAGTGCCCCCATAGCTCCTATCATGATGTGAACATTGTCCTTGTAACCTTGTGCTATCTCTCATACCACACATTGGAATGGAGCACGTGGGATCAAGTTGTTAGTGCTCTTCTATAGCTGTCTGATCTCCCTTAGGGCCCTTGCTTCTGGCTTCACTTTGTATGTCTTCTTGACTCTTTGTGGAGGCCGTATAGGTACCTGGACATGCCTCTTGTCTGCTTTGAACTTCTTGTGCTACTCTTCTCTACACTGATCCTCCTCTCTCATGGCTTCTCAACTGGTGGAATGGGCATGGTTACTATGTCCATGATGGGTTGTATAACTGGGAGAGGGATGATGGTACTCTTTCTTGTAGTTTGCTTTTTGAGAATCTTCTCTGAAAGGCTTCTCGATATCGAGGAGCTTCTTGAAAACATTTTGTTCATTTGGGGGAGTCCTCTTACAGGGAGGGGTGGTCTATCTCTCATGGGTAGGAGATCTCATAATAGATATTTCACAGTTATTAAGGGAGGGCGTCCCATGGTACTCATCAAAAAATGAATCTCTAGAGCCCTCCTAGGAGTTGGGGGTTGTCTCATGGTATTTTGGGTAGGGCTCATGGGAGTTGTTGGAGGGATCATGCTCTTGGGACTTGGGGGAGGACTCACAAGGAGGGGAAGCCTCACGGGGAGGGGAAGGCTCACAAGACTTGGGAGAGGACTCATAGGACTTGGGGGAGGTCTCAAGGGACTTTGGGGAGGGCTCACAAGAGTCGGAGGAGGGCTCACGGGACCTACGGGAGGGCTTAGACTCTTGGGAGAGCTAGGGGAGGGCTCATAAGAGTTGGGAGAGGGCTGATGAGATGTAGGGGTGGGCTCATAGGAGCACTAATGGGAGGTTCCACTCGACCCAGAGAGGTCATGGAGCTGGAGGAAGATGGGTGGAGGCAGCGTCTTGTGGGTTTGGCAATGTTCTTGGACTCGTGCCATCGAATAATGAGAGTTAGCATTTTTAAAACCATTTAATATAGGCCCATCATCCTTTTAGACCCCTTTTAATTACGTTTAGGGTTCCACCCTGCCCCCCCTTGCCCTAACCCCTCCAACTCGCCCCACGTGCCCCCCACTCCTACCACCCCTCGCCCCCCCTGCTGGTCAAAATGAGCAAGATATTCATTTCCTAACTGTATACAATTACACCATAGCTTCTGTTTCTATTTGGACCCCATATCTTCCCTTGAACTTTCACTCTAGCTTGCAACCACAACGTGTGACTCCTCGACTCCCTATGGATGACTTTCTGAGCACTATGCCTTCTATTCTTTAATACAATTTGAACTACTTTTGCAAGTAACTGTTCTGATGCCTTTGCCTTTTTAGACTTCAAAATCCTACCTAGTCATCTAAAACACCAATTGAATATATCATGCAATGCATTACAATGAGTGAAACCACCACCATGCCTTGATTTCTTGAAGTAGGATGCCTTGTCTATATAGTGCATGCCTTGTGTGTTCCAAATGGACAAAGGGCCCCAATTCTGTACAAACCATGGTCAAAGAATTGCTGCAAACATGGCGAACGTCATTTCAGCAACAAACAATTTTAATAAAGTAAGTGTTAAATATTATGATGGTGACAAGATTATCATGTAATGCATAATGTACGGCTCCCCCATGCTTTCACCATTAATTTCATAAACTCTTTCACAACCATCCTGAACCTTTCATAATACATGTCATCGATTCAAACCTGGTGAAACAATTTTATCAATGCATCTACCTTTGTCCATACTTTAGCTCTCAAAGTTGCTACTTGAGGATGTGAAGCCTTATTGTTCATGCATTCACTAAATGCTTTCTAGTATTCCCAACCCAAGCTACTTGAGACAATGTATGCTTGTCTTTCTCGAGAGCTAGTTAGATAGAAATCTCACTGCCTTCACACCACCCATGGACACTTAGCAAGAAGATTCAATGTTGCCCCATACATTTTCTTGTTCTCCTTAAGTTTGACATGTCCTCCATGGAATCCCATCTCTACGAGAAACTTCTACAATACACCATGCATATACTTCTTACAGAATTAAATTCCAAGCATAAATAAGATGCAAATACAACAACTTATCAAATATACCCTTTTTCCTCTTTGGTTTCTTGAAAGGAAGTTCTTCAAGAGGTGAGTTTGTTTCAACAATGTATGTTATTTATTTGTTAGCTTTAGTTTTGTGAGTGCTTCTCCTTGTATTGCTAAACCTCTAAACAAGTTTTCATGCTTGTTTTCAAAGGATTGAAACAAAAAATGAGATTTCAAGAAAGAAAGAAGACTCACCTCTTTTCTGTATTTCTCTTCCTTCTCTTTCTCTTTGTCTCCTCCATCTCCTCCTTTCCTTGTCTCCTCAATCTCCTCCTTTCAAGAAGTTACTTTTGTAATCTCCTCCTTCCTCTCACATCTTATTGGTATGTTTCCTCTCTTTTGTAGGGCAAGTCCACAACACTGAGCGGGACGTACTATTTTAGGTAAGTGCTTCCTCTTTTTTCCATTCATTATTTTTGTTATTTACATTGGCCTATAGCTAGCGCCTTAAGCGCTAGCTGTAGTGATGGGCATAGGAACCCACTCTTCCCCTCAATATCTTTCCTTCTTTCCTCCTTCAATCTATTTCCTCCTCTTTTTCCCTCTTTCCTTTTCCTCTTCTTCTCTCTTTCATTCCCTCTTCTTCCCTCTTTCCTTTCCCTCTTCTTCTCTCTTTCCCCTTTCTCTTAAGCATAAACATAAGCATGAGCATAATAATGCTTATGCTTATGCATGAGCATAAGAGAAGTAGACATATGCTCATGCATAAGCATGAGCATATGTCTCTTTTTTCCTCTTTTCTCTTTCCCTCTTCTTCTCTCTTTCCTTTCCCTCTTATTCTCTCTTTCCCCCTTCTCTTATGCTTATGCTTAACCATAAGCATGAGCATAAGAAAAGGAGACATATGCTCATGCTTATGCTATGCATGAGCATAAGAGAAGTAGACATATCCTCATGCATTCGCATGAGCATATGTCTCTTTTTTCCCCCTTCTCTTATTCTCTCTTTCCCCCTTCTCTCTTTCTCTCCCTCTTTCCTCTTTTCCAATCTCTCCTTCCTTTCCCTCTTCTTCTCTCTTTCTTTCCCTCTTTTTCCCTCTTTCCTTTCCCTCTTCTTCTCTATTTCCCCTTTCTCTTAGGCATAAACATAAGCATGAGCATAAGAATGCTTATGCTTATGCATGAGCATAAGAGAAGTAGACATATGCTCATGCATAAGCATGAGCAGATGTCTCTTTTTTCCTCTTTTCTCTTTCCCTCTTCTTCTCTCTTTCCTTCCCTCTTTCCTTTCCCTCTTATTCTCTCTTTCCCCCTTCTCTTATGCTCATGCTTAAGCATAAGCATGAGCATAAGAAAAGGAGACATATGCTCATGCTTATGCTATGCATGAGCATAAGAGAAGTAGACATATGCTCATGCATTCGCATGAGCATATGTCTCTTTTTTTCCCCTTCTCTTATTCTCTCTTTCCCCCTTCTCTCTTTCTCTCCCTCTTTCCTCTTTTCCAATATCTCCTTCCCCTCCCTCTTCTTCTCTCTTTCTTTCCCTCTTTTTCCCTCTTTCCTTTCCCTCTTCTTCTCTCTTTCCCCCTTCTCTTATGCTCATGCATAAACATAAGCATGAGCATAAGAATGTTTATGCTTATGCATGAGCTAAGAGAAGTAGACATATGCTCATCCATAAACATGAGCATATGTCTCTTTTTTCCTCTTTTCTCTTTTCCTCTTCTTCTCTCTTTCCTTTCCCTCTTATTCTCTCTTTCCCCCTTCTCTTATGCTCATGCATAAGCATAAGCATGAGCTTATGCTTATGCTTATGCTTAAGCATAAGCATGAGCATAAGAAAAGGAGACATATGCTCATGCTTATGCTTATGCATGAGCATAAGAGAAGTAGACATATGCTCATGCATTCGCATGAGCATATGTCTCTTTTTTCCCCTTCTCTTATTCTGTCTTTCCCCCTTCTCTCTTTCTCTCCCTCTTTCCTCTTTTCCAATCTCTCCTTCCTTTCCCTCTTCTTCTCTCTTTCTTTCCCTCTTTTTCCCTCTTTCCTTTCCCTCTTCTTCTTTCTTTCCCCCTTCTCTTATGCTCATGCATAAACATGAGCATGAGCATAAGAATGCTTATGCTTATGCATGAGCATAAGAGAAGTAGGCATATGCTCATGCATAAGCATGAGCAGATGTCTCTTTTTTCCTCTTTTCTCTTTCCCTCTTCTTCTCTCTTTCCTTTCCCTCTTTCCTTTCCCTCTTATTCTCTCTTTCCCCCTTCTCTTATGCTCATGCTTAAGCATAAGCATGAGCATAAGAAAAGGAGACATATGCTCATGCTTATGCTCATTCTTCTCTCTTTCTCTTTCCCTCTTCTTCTCTCTTTCTCTCCCTCTTTCCTCTTTCCTCTTCTTCTGTCTTTCCCCCTTCTCTCTTTCTCTCTTTCCCCCTTCTCTCTTTCTCTCCCTCTTTTCTCTTTTCCTCTTCTTCTCTCTTTCCCCCTTCTCTTATGCTCATGCATAAACATAAGCATGAGCATAAAAATGCTTACGCTTATGCATGAGCATATGTCTCTTTTTTCCTCTTTTCTCTTTCCCTCTTCTTCTCTCTTTCTCTCCCTCTTTCCTCTTTTCCAATCTCTCCTTCCTTTCCCTCTTCTTCTCTCTTTCTTTACCTCTTTTTCCTTCTTTCCTTTCCCTCTTCTTCTCTCTTTTCCCCTTCTCTTATGCTCATGCATAAACATAAGCATGAGCATAAGAATGTTTATGCTTATGCATGAGCTAAGAGAAGTAGACATATGCTCATGCATAAACATGAGCATATGTCTCTTTTTTCCTCTTTTCTCTTTTCCTCTTCTTCTCTCTTTCCTTTCCCTCTTATTCTCTCTTTCCCCCTTCTCTTATGCTCATGCATAAGCATAAGCATGAGCTTATGCTTATGCTTATGCTTAAGCATAAGCATGAGCATAAGAAAAGGAGACATATGCTCATGCTTATGCTTATGCATGAGCATAAGAGAAGTAGACATATGCTCATGCATTCGCATGAGCATATGTCTCTTTTTTCCCCTTCTCTTATTCTGTCTTTCCCCCTTCTCTCTTTCTCTCCCTCTTTCCTCTTTTCCAATCTCTCCTTCCTTTCCCTCTTCTTCTCTCTTTCTTTCCCTCTTTTTCCCTCTTTCCTTTCCCTCTTCTTCTTTCTTTCCCCCTTCTCTTATGCTCATGCATAAACATGAGCATGAGCATAAGAATGCTTATGCTTATGCATGAGCATAAGAGAAGTAGGCATATGCTCATGCATAAGCATGAGCAGATGTCTCTTTTTTCCTCTTTTCTCTTTCCCTCTTCTTCTCTCTTTCCTTTCCCTCTTTCCTTTCCCTCTTATTCTCTCTTTCCCCCTTCTCTTATGCTCATGCTTAAGCATAAGCATGAGCATAAGAAAAGGAGACATATGCTCATGCTTATGCTCATTCTTCTCTCTTTCTCTTTCCCTCTTCTTCTCTCTTTCTCTCCCTCTTTCCTCTTTCCTCTTCTTCTGTCTTTCCCCCTTCTCTCTTTCTCTCTTTCCCCCTTCTCTCTTTCTCTCCCTCTTTTCTCTTTTGCTCTTCTTCTCTCTTTCCCCCTTCTCTTATGCTCATGCATAAACATAAGCATGAGCATAAAAATGCTTACGCTTATGCATGAGCATATGTCTCTTTTTTCCTCTTTTCTCTTTCCCTCTTCTTCTCTCTTTCTCTCCCTCTTTCCTCTTTTCCAATCTCTCCTTCCTTTCCCTCTTCTTCTCTCTTTCTTTACCTCTTTTTCCTTCTTTCCTTTCCCTCTTCTTCTCTCTTTTCCCCTTCTCTTATTCTCATGCATAAACATAAGCATGAGCATAAGAGATTCCTCTTCTCTTTTTTCCTCTTTTCTCTTTCCCTCTTCTTCTATCTTTCCTTTCCCTCTTTCCTTTCCCTCTTATTCTCTCTTTTTCCCTCTTCTTCCTCTTCCTTTCCCTCTTTCCTTTCCCTCTTCCTTTTCCTCTTTTTCCTCTTCTTTCCCTCTTTCCTTTCCCTCTTCTTCCTCTTCTCCTCCCCCTTCTCTTTTCCCTCTTCTCTCCCTCTTCTTCAAATTCCTCTTCCTCTTCTTCCTCTTTCTCTTCCTCTTCTTCCTCTTCTCTCCCTCTTTGCCTATGCCTATGCCTATGCCTATGCTTATGTTTGTTTTTTTGTTTTTTGTTTTTGTGTTTGTGTCTATGTTAGACATGGGATCACTTCGCTCATCCGACAAGTACGGATAGCCTCGTAGGAGGAGAGCTCACGATCTATATCCTCTAGAGGACTTTGATTCCTCTCAGGCAGCTACCCCGAGGTCTGACTCCTCTTGGACCTAGCACTATGACTACCCCTAGTTTGACTCTTCTTCCATGTA
Organism: Dipteris shenzhenensis; assembly: GCF_047967505.1. Taxonomy (NCBI): domain Eukaryota; kingdom Viridiplantae; phylum Streptophyta; class Polypodiopsida; order Gleicheniales; family Dipteridaceae; genus Dipteris; species Dipteris shenzhenensis. Next base: position 16,731,333 of record NC_141611.1, read on the forward strand.
GCACTGCGATTACCCCTCGGGGAACTCCTTTGCTAGCTGTGCATGGCTTTGTCGGGAGTCCTGACGAGTTTGTAGCACAGATGAGTGATGAGGAGGTAGTGAGATTCTTCTCTCTGCTATCTTAGAGGACCTCAGCAATTCCCTCCCCTACACCGAGGGCTGGACGTACTGCCCAGCCCTCCCCTCTTGCCCCTTCAATTGAGGGGTCATCACCTGCACATGCCTCTTGTAAGGGAAGGAAGAGTAGGAAGGGTAGTTTATGTTGTGCTGACTTGGGAGATGTAGATGAGTCAGCACACTCACGTTCCTACAGGTCTCCACTTGGTCTAGATGCATAGTATCAGTCAGGTCCCTTGCCCTCTCCTACTGCCACTGCTACTCCTCGCTCCAGAAGCACTCACACAGCTTCCACTCCTTCTGACTTAGCTACCATTAGTCCTCATTACTCATCAGGGGATCTCTCCTATTAAATCACAGCTGTCGGAGAGATAATAGAAGATAGAAAGGGCAAATAAGTGATGGCCACCATGAGGCAGTTGATGAGCCATCACTTCAAGAGTGACATTACTACTGATTGGCAGTATCAAGATGGCCAAAAGAAGCAGGCGTTCATCGATGAATTAAAACAAAAATACCCTACCCCGCCAAATTGGGAGTTTAATGAGGATTATATGCGAGAGCACATGGGTTTGGTCTTGAAATGGTCATCATTAACAAAGTCAAAATCAGCATCAGCATCAGCATCATCCTCAGCAACATCAGAATCAGCAAAGAGGAAATCATTCCAACCGAGAAAGATTCCAAGGACGAGGGAATGCATCCACCAATGTGTCAAACATTCAATGCAACTACTGTCACAAGTTTGGACACTATGAAAGAGATTGCCGCAAGAAGCAGTACGACCAAGGCGATCAATCCCGAGGGAATTCCCGAGGAAGAGGAAATCATCATGGTGGACATTCTAGTCACAGTCATTTTGCAAATGAACATGGAAATATGTTTCTTGCAAGTGAGGAATTGCATCTGACTGATACAATGCACCTAGACACTGATTTCAATCCCAAAGAGGATTTTAGCTATCAAGTCGACCAAGTGGAACAGGATCCTTGGTACATCGACAGCGGTGCATCATCTCATATGACAAATCACCAGGAATGGTTCACAGAAATGAAGCCATTAGAAGGTCAAAAGAATGTCATCTACACAGCAGACAATACACCGAATCCGGTTCAAGGGACAGGTGTTATCCCTATGAACAATTTCACTGGTACAAAAAAAGGATTAGTCAAAGATGTGCTCTATGTTCCGAAGCTCAGCAAGAACCTTTTGTCAGTAGGTCAAATGATGGAACACAACTACAAAGTCATCTTTGACGGTGATGAATGCACTATCAGAGACAAATCCAAAAGAGGTCAGGTAGTAGCAAAAGGTGTCAAGGAAGGACGCTTATACAGGATGCTAGCTACAGTACCAGATAAGCATGCCATGTCAGCTCAAATGCAACAGATGCCACTATCTGCAAAATGGCACGAGAGATATGGTCATGTCAACTTCAAATACTTGTTAGATCTCAGGAATCAGAATATGGCAATTGGGATTCCGAAGCTATAGTTTCTTGGAAAAGTTTGTGAAGCATGCTACTTCGGCAAACAAAAGCAAAACAACTTTGTCAAAAGTACCTCTCGTGCACGAGGTATTCTTGATTTGATTCATACAGATGTATGGGGTTATGCCCAGACCCACAGCATCAATGGTTCACTTTATTACTTGACCTTCATCGATGACTACAGCAAATATTGTTGGGTCTACTTTCTGAAAGAGAAATCTGAAGTGTTTGCCAGATTTCAAGAATTCAAAGCCATGGTAGAAAACCAAACAGGCAGAAAGATCAAGGTCATGAGATCAGACAAAGGAGGTGAATACATGTCTTCAGCATTCATGAACTTTTGCAAAAATCACGGCATTCGAAGACAATTCACATGTGCAAATACTCCTCAACAAAATGCAAGAGCTGAAAGGAAGAATGGGACTTTAGCAGACAGTGCTAGAGCAATGCTTAGTGAAAAGCATCTTCCAAATCAGTATTGGGCAGAAGCAATAGCTACAGCTAACTACTTGCTTAATCGGCTTCCTACCGAATTGATACAAGGTATGACTCCTTATGAAGCATTCACTAGACACAAGCCACCCATTGGGCATCTCCGCATATTTGGTTGCATAGCATATGCCCACATACATGATGATCATCGCAGGAAATTGGATGCAAAGTCACGCAAATGCATCATGGTTGGCTACAGTGAAGAAAGCAAAGCATACAAATTGTATGATCCCATCAACCGCAAAGTCATTATCTCCAGAGATGTAACCTTCGATGAGGAATCAGAATGGAAAACCTCACCTACACAGGAGATAGAATCATCGACTTCATAGTCATCTACAGAACAGGTTGATGCAGAAGAGCAAGAATTGCCAGCAACACCCCAAGCAGTGCCACAGCAGCTCAGATGGTCTACTAGGGAAAGCAGACCACCAGCCAGATTGACATATGCTCAGAAAGGCAAAGCAATTCAGGTGGAAACCACCAACTATGCTCTTATGACTACCATCATGGCTACAGAAGAACCAGTGTACTTCGAAGACGCAGTAGATAGGCCAGAATGGCAAACTGCTATGAATGAAGAAATGGATGCTTTGTATAAAAATAACACTTGGGAATTATGCGACCTTCCACCAGGAAAGAAGGCCATAGCCAACAAATGGGTATACAAAGTGAAGTACAATCCAGATGGCAGTATTCAGAGATACAAAGCCAGATTAGTTGCAAAAGGATTTGCACAACAATATGGCCAAGATTATGATGAGACTTATGCTCCAGTAGCAGAGATGGATTCCATACGGTTCTTGATATCACTAGCGACACTCAGTAAATGGAATGTGTATCAGCTAGATGTCAAGAATGCATTTCTCAATGGTTATCTAAACAAGGAAGTCTACATGCAACAACCAGCCGGTTATGTTGAACCAAGGAAGGAGAACAAGGTTTGCCATCTCAAGAAAATTCTCTATGGCTTAAAGCAAGCACCCAGAAGTTGGTACAGTAGAATTGATAGGTATTTTGCTGATCTGGGATACATGAAGTCCAATGCAGATCATACTCTCTACTACAAAGTTCAAGGGGATGACATTACTATTGCACTTTTGTACGTAGATGATCTGATTGTGACAAGAAGCAAGGATAGCTTCATCAAAAAATTAAAACAAGACTTATCTGCAGAGTTCGACATGAAAGATCTTGGACTTATGCACTATTGTCTTGGAATTGAGTTCTAGAGAGATTCAGATAGCACATTCATGAGTCAGCTCAAGTATGTTGACAGTCTCCTGAAGAAGTTTCATATGGCAGATTGCAGCCACTCCCATGGAACAGAGTTTGAAACTTACTAAAGATTCAGAAAAGCCTACAGTCAATGACAGATACTACAGGCAACTCATTGGATCTCTTATATATCTGACAATCACACGGCCAGATATTTGTTATGCAGTAAGCTCGTTAGCATAGTTTATGGCAAATCCAAAACAGTCTCACTGGAATGCAGCCAAAAGAGTCTTGAGATACATCAGAGGTACAAGACAATTTGGGATAGAATACAGAGGAAGTCATCCACGGTTGCATGGATACTGTGACAGTGACTATGCTGGAGATCATGAGACTAGGAGATCGACACAGGGATATTCATTTTTCCTTGGTCAAGGTGCTATATCATGGTTGTCAAACAAACAGCCAACTGTTTCTTTGTCTTCGATTGAACCAGAATATAGAGCACTCACTACAGGTGCATGTGAGGCTATATGGCTCAGAAGACTATTGTCAGAAGCAGATTACTTTGATGAGTCAAAGCCAACAACAATATACTATGATAATCAATCGGCTCAAGCATTGGCCAAAAATCCAGTATATCACTCCAGGACAAAGCACATTGATGTCAGAGAGCACTTCATCAGAGAAAGAGTGTTACTTGGTGACATCACACTGCAGCATTGTGATAGCAAAGAAAATGTTGCAGACATCTTTACCAAACCACTTGATAAAGAGCTATTCGAGAAACACTGACTAGCTCTTGGTTTGATGCAGAGGAAGGACATTCCCATTAAAGGGGTGTGATGGAATGTAATGCTCAGTCCTTCTTTGATTCCCCAGAATCATCATCTTGAGGGAAGGCCTACTTCATGATGTTGATCTTGAGGGAAGGTGTTGAGAGTTCACGCTCAACATCATGTGATCATGTGTGCATAGCACCATCACGTGATCATATGTGCATAGCACTAACCTTATAGAGTGCTATAAAGGAAAGGGTTAGATCCCCTAACCCTAACCCTAAAAGGGTTTGTATATATTCTATTTTTTCAACTAATTCTAGTGTATAGTTAGTCATTTGTGGTGTGCTCTCTAGCTGTGCCCTCTCTCCTCATCTCCACTCTTCTCCTCTCCCCTCTTCATATTTTGTCAAACCTCTCATGCCACAGCTTAGTGTTGCTCATATCGGCTTGAGCACTGAAAGCTAAGAGTTCATAGATGTTGTTGCACTGTGTACCTTTACCAATGACCTTCCCTTGAAGATTCAAAATCTATGCATCATTCTTATTGAAGTGAACTTTGAGGTCCCGATCCGTGATCGCAGAAACAGACAACAAGTTCCTCTTGATATCTGGCACATAAAGAACATTGAACAACTATTTTACAACTCCATCTGACTTGAGAGCAATAGTACCTTTTCCTTTTGCTAGACATTTTGCATCATTGCCGACTGCTACCAGGATGTCATTCCCTATCGGATGTAGAGAGGTATACCAATCCTTCTGACTGGTCATGTGGCGTGATGCACCACTATCAATAATCCAAGGTTCATCCATAGGTACATGAGCTGTCTCCGTGCAAATATCCTCAATTTCTATGAATAGCTCTACTAGTATTGCCTACACGCTGTTGTTGGATTCTTTCTTTACTCCGTTCTTCTCATCTGCAATCTTCTTCCAGCACTCATTCTGCTTGTGCCTTGCCTTGTTGCAATAGAAGCACTTGATCTTCTTCTTTCTCTTTTTATCATCAGAAGAAGATGGGCTACCAGAGTCCTTATCCTTACCTTTCTTTGATCCAACTGAGAAAGCCGAATCTTCTCCAGTTCTTGTCTTTTGATGCATCTCCTCTAGAAGCATCACGCTGAAATCCTCAAAGTTGAGGGGTAAATTTTTGTTTTGCGTATTCAGTGCCGTAACAAGATCGTCGTACTTCGGTGGGAGAATCTCATCCGTAGTTGGTACTATTTGTTGGTCCACATGAGAATCTGATCCATAGTTGGTACTATTTGTTGTCCTGCATTGGCTGGATCTGGTCTTGCAACTGGCTTCACGTCCACCCCAGTAGTAGTATCCCAAAGCTTGTATGCGCTTAGGATGGTCTTCATCTTGAAATTCCAGAGTGGATAGTTAGTGTCATCCAACTTTTCACTTTCGTCGAACGGTGGGATTCACAGTCTTGCAGGCTAGGCCATCTCTCACAATCTGCTCGCAACAAACAGAAACACACTACCAAATCTTCTTGCTAGAGCCCAAGCTCTGATATCATGTAAGAAAACAATACAACGTCTATGCTCAGCAGATAACAAGATCTCGTATGCAAGAGAGAAAAACAGATAGTATGGAGAATCCAAATTTTGATTACTGTAAAACTGATACAATAGATGGCGCTGCCTCCCAGCCGTGCGCTCCTGTGTGAGAAGCTTCGATGGCATGCTAGAAATAGTAGAGGATGGAGGCTGGATGCTAAGGAATTAGGGTTGCTATAGCCAGTAATGAATATGGGCTTCATGCGCTTGCTCTTATATAGCCACTAGTCGTAGTCAATTAGACCCAATTGACCCAATCAGCCCAAAACGGCCGACTGAAGGTCAGTCCCAAAATAGGCCACTGACCACATGTTAGAACCATGGTGCAAGACAGAGCAACTGACCTATGGTAGCCATTCAGCCCAGAGCCATCCGAGATCATCTGGGGCTCCAAACGGGCCCTGCAACTCGAGAGTGGGCTGCCCTGGGAAATGCTTCATCTACCCTCAGTGCGGTCAATCATGGGATGCCTTCCTGCACTTGCATGTAGCCTAGTTGGCAGTGTGCTAACTCTATCTGAAGCCGTCCAGCCATCAGGCCACACATGGCCCCCATCTAGTGTCCAAACCAAGACCTACTGGATAACCTAGCTACTCAAATGCCTTCTCCTCATACAGGGGCTTACAAGTAGAGTTAGCTGGTTCCTGCGTAGTTGCACCTTAGTGAAAGGCAGAACCATGCTCTCATATCATGACAAAATATGAAGAGGGGAGAGAAGAAGAGTGTAGATGAGGAGAGAGGGAACAACTAGAGAGCACACCACAAATGACTAACTATACACTAGATTTAGAAAAACTATCTGATGTAATTTCTTTTGTTTCAATTTCAATGTAGTACCATTATCGCCAAAACTATTGTTGCTATTACTTTGGTAGTGAAAGTGGCTCTAAAGAAGAACAAATGGCATATTTCTTCTCTTGTTTACATTTTATTGCAACCATAGGGAGTGTTACATAAGAAATTGTTGAAAAAACTATTATTACTATAGTGAAAATGGTTCCAATAACCAGCTTGGTGGTTTAGAACTATAATAACTCCAATAACCAGTGTGGTGGTTGTAACGGTGGTTAAAACTATGATAGTGTCCTAACCCACCATCCTAGTGGTTGAAATTGTGACTGTCCTAAACATGTCCTAAACTAGCCCGATGGTTGACTATCCCATGAATGCACAGTTTATAGGCCACCTGGATCCTCATCATGTGTTGCAAGGGAGGGCAGGTTTTATAGCCTTAGTTCTCTGTGGGAGCTAGTGGTTTGTCCAAAGGGAGATTGTGAGTGGCATAGGATTGAATGCATTTGCGGCAATGCAAGCATTGAAGTTTGAAACTGAAGAAGAAGACATTCAATGTATGTCCAAATGAAATGAGGGAAGACAACCATGTTGCTCTAAAATGGAGGAGATTTGAAAATGTTAATGTTGAAGGATCCGATGGCTACTATCATATAAGAGCACCCAGCCAAGGGAGCTTGTAGGTCACGTGGTTTAATCCATCCCAAAATATGTGCAAGATAAGCAGTTTGAGACATGCCTTGCCAATTTTCCTCATGACACTATTGTATCTGTCATATATTTTGCAAAAAATTATTCTTTTCAAGAACAAGATGAGATACAAAGTGCTCACTGGTACAAGAAGCAGATAACAATTCTTGTGCATATCACGTACAGTCATTTTCTTGATTCTTCCATGCCTGATGCCAATCTGCTTGCTGAGTCATAGGAGTCTAGGTTAGTGCAATGCACTTACCATTTCTACACTTATTTTCTTGATTCTTCCACGCCTGATGCCAATCTGCTTGCTGAGTCAAAGGAGTCCAGGTCAGTGCAATGCACTTACCATTTCTACACTTCAGATGATAGGGAACATGACACCCTATTTGTGAAACATTGCATTGGGAATGGCTAAAAAAAGAAAATCCCCATGTAGAAAATATAAAACGACATTGGGTGTGGCTAGATGGTGTTGCCTTTCAATTTAAATCAGGACATGGATTCTACTTCCTCTCAAGGTTCAAAACCCTGACTGATTTAGACATGATGTGGAATTTCTTTGGGTCTAGCCATGGCAAGGGTGAACATGATGGATTCGGTGTTGTTATTAAGCAAAGCTTTATTTCAACACCAATTAGCATGCCTTGAATAAGAAGTCAATGATGACCATGATGCTGCAACATGGCTTCCAGCTAACCTCTCCACAGGCATGCATTCAACATACAGTAAACAAAGCCTTAAGGATACTATAGTATGTAGAGTGTTCCATGAAGTGAAAGTGGATGAAGTGCAAAGGAGAAGCCGGCATGATTGCAAGAAAATTAAAGGATTTCATGGTCTGCACAACATATGGGGATTTTCAAACAACCAACTAATTAAAACAAGAAAAATTTCTTGTTTCTGCAGTGCGTGCACCATAGAGGATCATGAAGATTGTGAGAACATTGCAACTACGAAGACATGGAAGCGAGTTCAAGTTTTCCCTCGACGTTTAGATAGAGTGACAAACAATGGAGAGACAAACAACTTGCCACAATTTGGGGAGAGTTTTGATGACCTCACTGACTATCTTGAAGAGGGGGATAACTTTGTTGTTGTCATAGATTATGGGGAGAATGAGGAAGATGACCCATACTTTTTGTTGCAATGCACAAAACCTAAGTACAAGGTTGAGGAAATATTTAAGGATAAGTGGGGAACAACCTATGAGAAGTGGGATGTAGTAGTCGGAGCTTTTTGGTACAAAAAAACATCCAAGAGAGGCCGCAATTACAAACTGCTACATAAGAGTCCACAAACATGTGTGTACTCTCATCTAGTAAGAGCTATTAAGTTCCAGATGTAACCTGTGCCACAACGAAAGAAGGGCAAGAGAGTCTTCAAATTGGATTTAGACATGCATGAGCACATCTTGGGGTGTCTTGGAGTGATGGACAAGGATGACTGAGATAGTACTAAGAAAATGTAAGTAGTCTCAATGTAGGGAAACAATCTGTCCACTTGTCCTACAAAATGGAATTTGTATTGAGACGCTTCTTTTTAGTATATCCTAAATAACCACCGTACTAGTTTTATTAAATCATTTTTGTAAATCCCAAATGGTAAAACCCTTGCTTGTTTTTAGTGTATCCCAACAATTACCATGCTAGTTTCCCATAACAAATCCACACATCCTACAAATCCATTCATCTTGTAATAATAGAAGCAAACCACCGCGCTGGTGGTTGTTCATATCCTAGTGCAAACCAACCACCATGCTGGCGATAACTTATCCTGCATTACTACCATGCTATCCCTACACTACTGGCCGTACTATCATAAAATTTGTTGCACATTTCGTTAACTGCCAGATTTCATCCCATGCTTGCTTTTAGTATATCTCAACAACCATAGCGTTGGTTTTCCATAATGAATCCATTCATCTTGTACTAATAGAAGAAAATCACCACGTTGGTAGCTGTTCATATCCTAGTACAACCAACCACCGTACTGGCGATAACTTATCTTGCACTAATCATACACTACCATGCTATGCCTATGCTACTACCGTGCTATCCTAAAATTTGTTGCACAGTGCTCTTGGGGGGGTCACTCCTCATATGTAACCCTATCACATGAGTTCAATAGATGGGTTTTTATTAATTCAATTACTTATAGATTTAAATATATATAAGGAAGTAATTTAATACCCAAAGGTTAATATACAGAAGGGCATTTTATATTGAAAATTGTCTAGAAGCTTGCATCATGTGACATGGATATTTGCGTAGAGTGGCTTATGTCATGGGACATTTTGAAATGCTATTACTGGCATTTTCCTTTTGAAATGAGTAAGCACTCCTCTTGCATTTTCTTGAATTCTAGAGAATTCTAAAAACCTTTTCTCTCTTTATTGCTCTTTTTGTCCTTTGCATTAGGATGAGATTAGGATACCATGCTTTCTTGAACTCTAGAGAATTCTAAAAACTTTTTCTCTCTTTATTGCTCTTTTTGGCCTTTGCATTAGGATGAGATTATGATGCTATGATTTTCTCTCTTTATTGCTCTTTTTCGACCTTTTCATTAGGATGAGATTAGGATGCTATGAGGATGCTATGCTTTCTTGCATACATTGATCTCTAATCTTGATGAACACCATTAATTTTGAATTTATTTTTGAAGTTTTTTTATCTCGTCACTCTCTTTTTTTTTCTTTCTATCCACAAAGGGATTGCATTGAATCAATGGTGGAGGAGTATTTTTTAAGTTGATGCCTCTTATACTTGATTTTCTTTAGTTCTACTCAGTCTATTTAGCACTGCCTTTGTAAATATCCTTCAGGCTCTCAAACAATTGATCTATTATTTAAAAAAGGATAGATAGTGGAGAGCCACTTCTATGATTAAATCCAACACAATGTTCCGACATAAGATATTTCGATTAACACAATGTACAATAATAATGAAACTAGCATAATTTAACAAGAAGTAGCTAACCTAATGTACAAAGTGTTGAGGGGCACAAGGAAAATTTTTTGAGCCACCTCCCTTTCACCATAGCTAGGAATCTTGGTGGATAGTAGGGCAACCATATGGCTAGGCAAGTTGAAGCAATGGATGAGGAGAGGTCGGTGTAGGGCAGAGAGCAAATGCTCGCTAGGAGGGCTGCTATTTCCATGAGGCAAGGGGAGGCACAAGGCGTTACTATTTGAAGTAAATGAGAAAGTCTACCTTAAGCTACCTGAATCTTCAGAATCTCTAAAAACAAGTAAATGTCCAAAGTTGTCTCCTAGGTATTGTGGACCATTCACAATACTTAAGAGGATTGGAGAACTTGCTTACAAATTAGCCTTACATGAGGGATGTAGAGTACATCCAATTTTTCATGTTAGTAGGCTAAAAAGAAAATTAGGATATGATGATAATCTCATTGGAAATGAAGTCCTAGTTGAACTTATTGAACCCGCATCTTTACCACATGAACCAGAAAAAATTTTAGATACACAAGAAAAAAGAACACGACATACTATATGGAAATAATGTCTAATTAAGTGGAAAGATAGATCTGAAGAGAGTTCAACATGGGAAAAGGTAAGCAATCTCCAGAGGAGGTTTCCCAATTTTGTTTTCGAGGACGTAAACAATTCTTAAGGGGGAGGGAATGTTATGTCAACTATAATACCGTGACATCGGTATAACGGGGAAACCGTGAGGGCTTGACAATACTTACCTATGTGGCTAATCGGGTCTAGGGGGAGATCCTAGGCCTAGGTAATTAATGGAAGGGTGCATCAGTTGAACCTAAAGAGGAGTTTAATGGTAAGGTCCACTTGGGCACATGGCACCATGAGGGTTGGCCACTTGGGAGGTATTGGACTATGTGGGAGGATCTAGATGGGAAGCTGCCATCATCGGTCACGAAGTTTCATTTCTTTGGCTAGGCCCTAGCACCCATTGCTCTACAAGAGACCTTTGCCTCACCTTGTCCTACTCCTCCCCCTCTTTTGTAGTGTGCCTTGACCTAGCGTAGAGCAATGAGAGGGAGCTTGATCAGCTCTTGGCTATAGAGGTAGCCACTATTGCAAGGCTCAATGTTGCCTCATTTGGAGCGTTGATGCTTCCCTGATGGGCATCACAGCTCTGTCTACTAACTCAAATTATTAGTCATGCCTTCTAATAGAACACCATTGTAACACATAAAATTAAGCATACTAACCAAATCATCCTAAATGGCATGCCAAAATCCTTTATAAAATTCAACAATGATGCCATCTTGTTTTAGAACATTCTCACAAGTCCTCTCCCATTCACTATCAAACATAGGGGAAGAATAAGGATGCAATCACAAAATCAATCCAGCCATGATGTCTAGGTTGTGCAAGCTCTCTATAGGTTGTGAAGGTGATAGCACATGCAATCTTATCTTAATCTTGCTAAATCTTGCTACCAAAATTTAATGGCCCTTTAATGGGCTGCCGCTTTTGAGATCCCCTCCTAATCCTCTTCCATATTCCTCGCCATCTCCTTCTCCCCCATCCTCCACGATCCCCTCTTGCTAAATCAACACCCTCTCCACTTATTCATCTTCCTCACCATCTCCTTCCCCTCTTGTGGCCCCCATCGACAGCCCAGAAGCAGAAGAGCTTCAAGATTGGCATAGCAGACGTGAAGGACCCTGAGGCAAAAATAAAGTATTAGCCTTGACGAGCTATGGCAATCTTCTTGCCCATATTTCTCCTCCTCCTTATCTAATCATCCACGGAAGTCAAAATCTAAGTCGCATAGATATCCGCGCTCTACGGTGAGTTGTGGCCAAGTTTCTCTATCAGTCTCCTGTCCCTTTCTGTCACTTGTTCAAGAAGATCGTTCAAGAATATGTACAGACTAGCTAGGTTATCTCCCGAGTTATCTCCCAACTGTTACGTTTTCTGGACTAGTTCTAATTCCTTATTCTTGGGAGCAAAAAACCAGGTCTATAAATTCTAGCGAAGAGTTTTGGCGGTTCACTCACCGAGTTATTTGTCCACCCAGTAAATCACGAACAGTCTTCACGTCGCCTTAATCTTGCACTTAGGTATTAAAATAACAGGCGGTCTTATTTTCTTACTTTCTCATCTGTTTGAAAGACTTGTGCAGATTATTTGACTACATGATTGACATGCTCAGAAGCGGCATGCAATGGCCATAGTATATAGCACGTCTTACTCAATTTGCCAAAAAACACAGTAGGCTTGTTTGATGCAAATTTCTGTTTTCACTGGTTCAAATGGTGCGCTCGAAGGCCACCTGATGATTTCTTCTTATCCAAAGCTACGCTTGGTACATCATTATCCTTTACAGTCTTTTATGCCCAACATCCTTACTGCAATGCAGTAAGCTTAATCCTTGCATGCTACGTTGACCGGAAGATCTATCTTTGAAGTTCTAAAATCAAAATTGCGAATCTCTCAGTCTTGTTTTCTTCTTCACATCTCTAGTTTCCGTGGGAAGGAGCCTCTCTTCTACTCTGTTTCATTGTAGATTCACCCTTTGGAGTTGCTGCGAGGGGTTAGCTCTCCTTCACCTTCATCCTGAGACTTATTCTTTTCTTTCCCTGTTCTCGGCAAGCCTTAGTAGGCAGTGGTTAGTAGGTGAGGTTTGATTGGCCGGTCTTTATGCCCGATTAGTTTGTTTTCTTAGTGCAATCTAACTAGGAATGGCAAAATTTCATGATTTGTCATTGAAGCTCTACAATTAGAAAGCCCCAAGTCTGAACTACTCGTGTTGAATCCTATTGTGAGCAAGACTAAAACTAAAAGGACATAAGAGGCGCAGCCGTGCTTAAGATGTCTCCCATCTCAGGTTTTTGAAAGAGAGATTGAATGGTCATTACAGTGTCGCATCCTTCGTTGTGGCGAATGCTATTTCATCTAGTCCTTACTTACTACTGGTATCGATGCTGCCTGGAGCCATAGCCTACTTCTTGGTTGGTCTCCACCATGGAGTGGAACCTTTCATCTACTTTGTACTCACACTGTACGCTTGCATGCTTGTGGTGGAGAGTCTCACGATGATGGTTGCGAGTGTAGTTCCAAATTTTCTCTTCGGTATAATTATATGATGGTTGGGAATATATATAGAAGTCGTATTACATCAGAATTGATATACAAGTATAAATAAATTCTCTTGATATCCCAGACTAATGAACATAAGTGATGACATCACGGCCCATAAGCTTGTTTGAAATGTGCTTACAGGAGGGCATATTCATTATCGATAATGGATTCTTCTGTCTACTCATGATACTTCAAAACCCTTTTAGAGATACCCACTTTCATTCATGGCTTTTCACATATATGCAAATCAATTTCATGGGATCCTCATCACTCTGTGGATGTTGGTTCAATTTTGTTCAGTCGTTGGTTGATTGTAAGATTTTGGAGTCTAATATGCGCAATTCGAAGTTGGGTTGCTCATCCATAGCTTAGGATTCCTCATTTACCTTACTCCTTCCCCTTTACCTTACATAAGCTCTCCAATAAGTTTGTTCATAAAGCACTGCATCTCAAAAAGGCAGTTTTGGAAACGACTCAACTAGAGTTTATAGCTTGCCTTCTACTGAGAGGATTTCTATAAATTGTCCCTTGGATTTGTATAGGTCACCATAGCTTTCTTTCTCTGCTCAATAACCCATTTGTTGGCAAATTTTTGATAAGTTGATAAGCTTTTTTTGGGGGGGTTTTCTTCTTCACGTATGTTCGATGTAGTGTCGTCTTTTCATATAGTATGTCAATGTCATAACTTTTTTATTCTTGATATTACATGACTATTAGATATCGACGTAGTGTCGTATTTAGCCTTTCAATGTAATACGTCGATCATCTGATTTGTAATGTAATATTTGAGTCAATTACTTGGGCCATGCATTTGGACTGTATGTGTCATCTGTTAACCTTAGAAGAGTAATAGAATTCAACAATTTGTCGTTTATTCGACTTTTGGTGTTGTTCCTTAGATATATAATTTATAAAATAAGTAGGCTTCGACACTTGGTCGTTTATTCGGCTTTCAGTGTTGTCGTAGCTTATTTCATAAAACAAATGTTTAAACTTCGACACATGGTCATTTATTTGGCTTTCAGTGTCATTGTAGGTTATCAGTGTTGTATGATAGTTTTGGCTTCAACACTTGGTCGTTTATTCGACTTTTGATGTTGTTGTACTTAACATTATTAAATGTAATTGTCCAAGATTTGACACTTAGTCATTTGATTTGATGTTCGTGTCATTGTAGCTTGCATATGAAATGGTTGTTTGTGTTGTTTAGTTTAAAATACTTGTGATCTAGTATAATTAATAGACTAATGGGAAACCCATGCGTTGTTACAATTGATAAAATAATAGCTTAGTTAGACTCCTTCAACTATCACTGCCTTGGTTATAAGTAGCATTGAGATTCGGATTTGCATGTTGGTATTCTTCTACCAAGTTTCCATCGTCAATAAAGACCTAACATTAATTGTGAAGGCCAAAATTGTGAGCAAATTGTAAGGATTCTTATCACTAGCACGAAATCATAACTCAAAGGTATACAGTTTCTTCCACATGAAAAAGAACACCTTGCTTTGCACTCTTTAGGGGCATTGTTAACTTCAACTTTATACCCCTATCATGCTGGTGCCACCATGCATTACTTCTTTCTAGAGGAATTCATCTCCCTTGATTCATTACTTGCCTTACTTCCATTTCACTCTTCTCTATTCCTCTTTTACCTGTACCCGCATCATTGTCCTCTTTGGAAATATTTTGTGTAGAATGTAGGGGACTACACTTCTAGTGTAGAATCTAGTGTTTAACACACACTTATCCACACACTCAAATGGTAGGCCCATGTAAGTATGATGCAAATTTCATAAGAATGGAGTTCGTTGTGTTCTTTATTGTAATTAACTTTGTGTTCATTGATTATTTAAAATATGAATATATTTTAGATTCTCTCTCAATACTTGGTTTTTTCATGCATGTTTTGCCAGAAATTCTTTTTTGAAAAGATGCAAGCAGAGCAAAGGAAAAATTGGCTCAAAGTCATTAGGCATCATCTTTGTATAGGGATAAGTAAGATGAGCAAGGAGCAAATAATAGACATAACTAGCAATGCAATACGGACAGAGTGTTTCTACAATGAGGTCATAGCCAACACAATGGGAGAGATGCTGCCCAAGAGTGAAATGAATGAAGATGGAGTACGTCACATGATCAATAGCATCATAGGAAATATAAAGAAATGTGCAAAAGACTTGCGAGATGACTTGCCTCCTAATATTGACATGGAGAAATTAGGTTTTTGGGATTGGAAGTGGAAAGAGGAGAAGGGTAGAAGCAAGAGGGAAAAAGACATAGATTCACATTTCACTATTTCAAAGAGGCGATATGAGCAATCAAAACATTCATGTGATCCATCTTCTGAGGCATGGTTAGCTATTGAGGGTAGTCGCGGGGATGCTTCTCACAAAGAACATTCATTTAGGAATGGTGATTGTTCAATTGTAATAGGTATCTCCCATGAGGCTATAGAGGAGGGTGAGAATCTTGGTGTTGGCTCATTTGGAGTATGCTTTAAAGTCACTTTTAATGGCATCTCTTTCTTTCCTCGAAGTATTACTTATGCAGCAAAGCGCTACAAAGGAAAGTTCATATCTCACACCTTAGAGTCATTTGACAAAGAGTATGGAATGCAAATAATACATCGAGGGATTGTCAGATGCATAGGATTTACTAGAAGCTTACCTTGGATCAACATTTTTCCATACTTCAATGGAGGGAGTATTAGAGACATGATGATGCAGCTACCCTTTGAGAAAGGGACTTTTAGAAAGCAAGTGTTATGCTTGAAAGGCAATGGAGTCACTAGGAGAGAACTAGATCCAATACTAAGTGATGTACAGCTTACGAGATTGAAGGCATTTGTGGAAGCTACCCCAGACATCATACATGCATTGGTTGATGCATTAACAACTGTACACCAAGAAGGCATTATACATTGTGATCTACACCCTTTCAATGTCATGCTAGATTTTACCAAGAATCATAGTCCATGGGTTGGCATCATTGATTGGGCATTGCTACTTCGATACAGTCAATCAAGAGAAGCTATTAATTTTGTGAAGCGTACTTCAGATATGGATGATGTGACTTATAAGATCAAGAAGAGTACACAATAAGACAAAATCGACTCCAGCCTTGGCAAGCTCCAAAAATAATCGACTCTGAGAACACCAATGCTTATAGTAAAGAATAAAATGTGTTTGCCATGGGATATATGATTAAAAAGGTTATTAATTTTTATAAGGAGTGTAAGGAATACTACTTCAAAGAGGATTACACAAAATAGTCAGCATGGAGTGGCAAGTTGTGGCAGATTTATTTCAATGCAACTGATATATGTTTGTGGAAAAACAAAATAGAATGACGTTGGTCGAGATGAATAATCGACTAGCAAGATTTAACACTCAACCCCATGCCTATTTGCGGCCTGCAGTTGAGATGATGCCTCAGTTTTATTAATTCAATTTTATTACAAAGCTACTCTTGGACAATTATGTTTATAAACTATAATGTTACTCTTTCAATGCATTTTGAATACTAGTATATGCATCTATACTATTTGAATTTAATAAATTATTATAAAATATATTTAAAAAAAATTCTCAAATTTTTATCTTCGTGCTGTAACTTCTTGCATTTTGAATACTAGTATATGTGTTTATAGTATTTGAATTTAATAAAGTGTAAAGTGTCTTAGAATGTATTTTTATTTTTTTTCAAAATTTTATATTTGTGTATTAGAATTGTGTATTAATTTGGGAAGAGTTTGTGTTTACTATGGTTAAACTCAAACCCATGAGTCACGCATACAAATTTTTATTATAATGATTAAATTTAAACTCACCAGTCATGCACAAATTGGCAATCTAAATTTTATAGGTCATGCACACACAGGTGGAGGGGTGGGTATAATTAAGGTTCTCATTTTATTTTGAAGTACATCGGTCTCCTATCATGGCATCTTTTTTCAGGATTCAAGTGGTTGACTATGATAATAAGGAGGAATTAGGTATTGTTAGGGTGACAAGAGACACAGGCCATCCCACATTCTCTCATGTTCATGAGCAAATTGAAGGTAATGAGCTTCTATTGGAACCCTTTGAGTTTTTTGACGATGAATATACAATAACCAAATGGTAAGAGGAACGATCACAACAAGACAAAGCACACACAGACGTGCACATAGACGCATTTACTGAACTAAAAAAAACTTACGGCGCATCTATTTGCATGTCTAGAGACCCGCATCTAATAGCGCGTCCATATAGGAGACAGACACGCGTATAGATGCACATCTAGATGCCTAAATAGATGCTCTACTAAAAAATTTTAAAAACAGACAGACGCATCGTTAAACGCGTGTATAGATGCATTTATAAATGGTCTTATAGACGCACAAATAGATGCTTCCCGAACAGACAGACACATATGTAGACGCATTTATAGACGCACTGATAGACGTGCTACATAATATTTTTTTTTAAATTTATAGAATGCTATGTATGTTGTGTATGCTATATAGTTATAGGAATCCCATTTCCACTGTGTAATTCAATTCTTACAGCCAACCACATTTTAATTACAATTCCAAATAAAACATTACAACTCCAAAACGCAATAAAATTGAAAGCTCAAAAAGTGCTTGTATGTACATATAGCACGAAGCTAAGCCACGTCATGTGGCTTCAAGTACAAAAAATAAGAGGAGTATATATACAAGAGGCACGAAGCCAAGCCAGTGGCTTTAAGTACAAAAAAGAGTAGCTAGCACTACTTCTACAACTAATCTATGTTCTCCATGTCCTCACTCCCTTCCACGCTCCCTTTTGCACTCCCTTCTATGCTCCCTTCTCCGCCTCCTTCCTCGCCTTCTTCCTTGTCTTCTTGTGTAGGGACCTGTAAACAAGGGCCAACATATATCAATGTAGGAAAAATAAAATCTTTACTTATAATATTGACATTATTTAATTACTTTCAAATACCTTGGGGACCCCTCCAGTAGCCCGGATATACTGCTCCTTAGTAATCAACCTGTCATGATAGAAGTGCTTCCATGTATCTCCTCTACGATGGTGGCAGCGATAGGCTATCTTGATAGGAGTAGGATATCTACCCACGATCTCAAGCTACAAGACAACACAATTTGCGGAGGGGTTAGTACAAAGAAACAACCTCCTAATAAACTACATAAGGAATATAATTTGAGATTGATACTTACAAATTGGGCCTCCCATGATTCAACACCCCCTGCTCCAAAATGCACGCTTCCATATTGCTCCATCTAGAGCAAACTGGGGTCCTCTCTCGCTGACTTCATTGCTTTCTTCCACTCACGCTTGTGAGTGGTGTGGGGCGGGCCCCTTGGTGGTTGACCTCCCTCGAGCTTGGCAAGATCCGCTAGTGCCTGCCTCTTAAGCGAAGATCTTTTATTGCCAAGTATCGTAAAAATCTTTGATGGCCCATTTATCTGTGAATTGATGATTGGGGGGGTTAGGATACCTGGAGCAAACAACAGCGAGGGTCTCATCAGCCAACCTCTTTGGATGGTCTTTATAGTGGATAAAGCAATCTCTATAATTTGTTAGCAATTACAGAGTGCATGAAGGCCATGATGTCCTTCCCCCGTGCATCCATCAAGATGCCTCCTGTCTGAGTGATGTCATAGAAGATCGTACCATCACTCGGAGGCACGTCCAAATCATTTGAATCATCATCATCCCCACCACCACCCCTCTCAAAGCACTATGCCATGCATCCCCCACTGCTCTCCCTGCTACTACACCTGCTACATGCCATGTCGAGCTAGCACACTAGCCACTCATAGCTGGAGACTACATGGGACTACGTGGACCACTCGTAGTTGGAGAACGGAGTCTTAACTACACAGGAGTACGCCGACGGCTCTACGAGATAGAAGGACCTCCTGACGGCATGGGGGAAGGGGCATAAGATGGCATGGGGGAAGGGGCATAAGACGGCATGGGGGAAGGTGCATAAGACAGCTTGGGAGAAGGGCCTTGGCTATGTAGCTGGCTGGGCTATGCTGACTCTGCTGGGGTAATTTCAGCTGGTGTGGGGTGGTTTGGAGTCTATAGTGTTGACTCCAGGGGGGTGTTTAGAGTACCCATCATATACCCATATAACTCCGCAAGACTGGGAGGGTGCCCTAAAAGGTTATATAAGTCCCTAAATATAGACTCTCGGAGATCAAGTGAGCCGCAAGAGCTTCCTGGCCACATGATGAACTAGAAAAAAGAAAAAAAGGCAATTACTGATGAGTTGAGAAGAAAGGGGAAGGGAAGAAAAGATTACAGTAAAAAAAGATTACTATCGGAGCACATCCATAGATGCGTCTGAGAAGCATGTCTATTTTTGCATATAACATCGCGTCTATAGATACGGCTATCTGTGTTTGCAAAAAGTCTAGATGCGCCTGTAGATGTGCTTTGAGACATGTCTATAGATGCGCTCTGACAAACGGACTATTCTAAAAAGTAGAAAAGGACATGTGCCCGACACAAAAACATAACACTGATACCAAAATCATTCATTTCTTGGATACGACAAAGGACAAATCCAAAGAGAGTAACTTCCAAAAAAGATGAACCGTAAAGAGACTTACCTTGGATAGAGGTATGGAAGCTTCTTCTCCTTCTTCAAAGTTGCTTCTCTTCCTTGTTCACCCTCTTCTCCTGTAAGCCTAGAAGTAAGTGTGGGTGCTGTCCTCTTAAGTGTAAGCTTGGAAGTAAGTGTGGGTGCCTTCCTCTTAAGCATCAAAGCTGTGGATCTGTTAATAGCAAAGCAAGCAAGCCACATGAAGTATAAGTAATGTGAAGAAAAGCAAAGCGAGCGTACTAAAAGCAGATTTGAAAACCACATCTATAAGCGTATTTAATAGTGCATCTAAATACGCATGTAATTGCGCGTCTAGATACACAGAGTAGACATGGTTTTAGATGTGCCTATAGACACACACCACAAAACATACAGATGCGGTTTTAGATGCACCTTTAGACGTGCCACAGAGTTTTAAAATTAAATATTTGAAGAAAAGCAAATTTTTTGGGTTGTTTGTTTGTAGGATGTCTTAATCTTTAACAAGTAGCTCCAGTGAGGATGAATCCCTCCGTATCCACCATCGCGAAATGTGGTTGGAGCAAAAATTCAAATGTATGTGTGATCGATGTCGAGGAAACATGTACCGTGCATTCAGGATTACACTCAATCACATCTCAAAGTATGGAGAATGGGATGCGACCGTATTTAACATGGTAAGTGTTAAAGAGTTAAGGTTGATTGAGATACCTATGGGTGTTCATATGTTTGAGTTATGATCCCATTTTAATTTGATACAGCATGTAGTGCCACACGTGCATATGTTGCCCTATGCTCCCCGTGAGGAGGCGAAGCGTCGGCGATATGAGATGGGATCTTCAGGAGGGACCGTTACGGATGCATGGAGTGATGGTGATAGTAGCCCTCCACCATTACCTCATGAAGCCGTGGAGGAGGATGTGTTTGATGATATGGTGCGGGATTTATATATCCATCAATCCAAAGGGAGGGATGATAGCATGGAGCAGGACGATCTTTTTACCGCAACATCGACTCCACTATTTGAGTGGTGCACTTTCTTTGTTCTACGTGCCTCCCTTGAGTTACTAAACTTGCAAACCATCTATGGATGGAGCAATGCAAGTTTGAATGCATCACTCAAGTCAGCTTTAAAGTCTATTTGAGTTACTAAACTTGCAAAGCATCTATGGATGGAGCAATGCAAGTTTGAATGCATTACTCAAGTAAGCTTTAAAGTCTATTTTATAGTGTATGGCTAGTGATATTGGTGAATTATAATCTTCCACCCTCTATGCACTACAAGGCATAGGTCATTTTCCAACGGAAACACCGACGCTTTTTACATTAAAATTTTTTTTTTAACGAGCACAAACGTCGCTATAAGTGTCGCTAAAAGCGTCGAAAAAGGAGCGTCGCTATATAGCGACACTGGCAAACGTCGCTATATAGCGACGATAGAAACGTCGCTATATAGCGACACTATTAATCGTCACTATATAGCGACACTGGTAGACGTCGCTATATAGCGACGATTAACAGATTAAAAAAAAAAGGGTTAGTGGGGCTAAACAGGGCTTCCTTTAGGCCCTGTTTAGCCCCACTAATCCTTTTTTGTTTTTGGTAATTGGGTGATACAAAATTGTTCTTGTGAAATGATGAGTAACAAATGCATATACATGTCGGACATATACAACAGTGTTTGTAACAAAATTACCCTGTCGAAAGGGTGATACAAAATCGCTCAAACGAGCGGATATACAAAATGCTACTACCACTACTCATCTGAATCCAAATCATCTTCGTCTTGTTGGCCTGTTCCTTGGTCCTCGACACTTGCGTCTTCTCCCTCGTCCTCACCACCTGCGTCCGACGATCCTTGGCCCTGTTGATCGCTCGCCTCCGATGATGGGACACTTGAGCTTTGACCTAAGAGTGAACCATATAAATCGAAAATTAGATTGGAACTTAAATTAAAAAGTGAGATTACAAGTAGGAGTAAACTTATACCGTGCGAGCAGCCACCTCAGCCCAATCGACTGTCGCTCCCATTGCCTCTTGCTCAATGAACCACGGCTTTGTTCCTATTCGAAATGTGCACCGCGTCTCTGCATCTATAGGAAGACGACCCATCGCAGCTTGCTGTGGATCCAATTTACGAGAGTTAGAGTTAGCTAAAGTGCATGTAATATGTAAGTAAAACAAATAGAACAATACATTAAATGGGAAGAAGTAGACTTACCACGGTTGCCTCGAACGCATACCGTCTGCCTGCACCAAAGTGCGAAGTACCTATGACATCCAGCCATCTCTTCGCAGCCCTCCTCTGACCCTCGAACATTTCGGGATGGTCCCTATGTTGCTTCTTGAAGTACTTCCAATCAGCTTTGTCTGCCCAGCTGGGTTTAGCCAACCCCTTTCTAATGGAAGTATGCAAGGTTGATCTACGATGCTTCAGGACCAAACCCATGCGCTCTCGCATATAATCATCATTAAACTCCACATTTGGCAGATTAGGGTATCTTTGTTTTAACTCATCGATCACCACCTGCTTCTTTTGGAATTCTTGATACCGCCAATCACTATTTATGCCGCTCTTGAAGTGATGACTCATCAACCTCCTCATGGCAGCCATCACTGCTTTGCCTTTTTTATCTTCTATTATCTCTCTGGCAGATGTGATTTGATAGGAGAGATCCCCTGATGAGTAAGGGGGACTGACGGTAGCAGAGTCTGAAGGAGTGGAAGCTGCGCGAGCGCTTCCAGAGCGAGGAGTAGTAGTGGGAGTAGGAGAGGGAAAGGGACCTGACTGATACTATGTCTCCGGACCAAGTGGAGACCTAAAGGAGCGTGAGTGTGTTGACTCGTCTACATCTCCTGAGTCAGCACAACATGAGCCGCCCATCCTACTCTTCCTTCCCTTGCGAGAGGATTGCGCAGGTGATGATTCGAAGGGGTGCGAGGGGATGGCTGGGCAGTACGTCCACCCGTCGGTGTAGGGGAAGGAATTGCAGAGGTCCTCTGAGAGAGCAGAGAGAAGAATCTCGCTGCTTTTGAAGACTTGGCGAAGATAAGGTGGTAGTTACTGTATCAAAGATTCTTAGCACACATGTTAGCTAAAGTATAAATGTGGAGATATGGAAACACTTGGAGATGTTATGCCCTACAATACATCCAACAAATCATTCATAGCATGGGACAAAGCTGAGACTTATGCAACAGACATTATCAAGAATACAAAGTGCACCACCTTGGATTTTGCTATAGGGGACATTTTACAAATGAGATCATTTGCAAATAAGACTGTAGCAGAAGGTGAGTATTGGGATTTGAACAAGTGGAGCAATGGTCATTTGCACAGATGAGGATTCTAAAAGTCACTGATGATGGTATGGTTGATAACATAACATCCTTATGTGATCCCTACTATGAGGTAGGCAAGAATATGAGATGGAGCATGCAATTTTGAAACATGAGAAAGCGGCACGTGGTTTTCAATGATAAAGAAAAGGTATACTACAATATCAAAGGACCTAAAAAGTGTGCCCATGTGCTAGGCTCTATCACTTCAAACGTGGATGATTTCAACGTACTCAATTATAGAAGTGACATCTTATCTGGAGTGGATGAGTTCATTGGTTCCGAGAAACAAAATGATTTTAGAAGCGAAGCCTTATCTGGGGTGGATGAATTCTTGCACAGTGAGAAGGGCAAAGGTTTCATTAGCGATGTCTTGTCAAGTGTGGATGAGTTCATGCATATTAACAAACCTGGTGTCAATCAATCTTGTGGATTTGTGAAAGCCATGCAAGATGTCCCAATGAGTGATGTTCTCTCAGGAGCGAAAGAGTTTCAAGGTTCTCAATACTCTCATAGAATATTGAATTCATCAAATGGTCCTAAGAGTATGTTAAAAACGAGGATGAGATCAACAGAGGATTATTCAATATTTAACTTTGATTGTGATATGGCCAAGGATGCAACGACCAATCATGGATGCTTGGTTACAAAAAAATGTGAGGAGAAGAAGTGCATCAATATAGATAACAACGCACATGAGGAACGAAAATGGTCATACATATGCATGAAGAGAAAGTGAATCCAGGCAGATCCATAAAAGCAACCAAAGAGGAAGAGAGTAATGAAGGAGGAGAAATTGTTAAATGCATTGGGATATCTATGTTGCAAGCGAAGATGTATGCGCTTCATTGATCTTGCAGACATCAGGGAATGTAGAGGACATGTGTGGCAAAGAAGAGGAAGCGAAAGAAATGAATACCTTCTCACAAGTCTCTCTTGCTTTCTTCAGAATGGCAATAAAAGGCTAAGTTCAAGACAAAAGGTAAAACCTCTCGTAAATGGAAAAAGGATTTGCAATAAGGCATATCGCAATATTACTAGATTATCCCATGGTACATATTGGGATTTAGTCACCAAGGCAAAGGGCGGCAACAAATTTAGCATTCATGGTAATAGAGGAAGGTCCAAATCAAGAATCTCAACTGTCAAGGCAGCATCAATTTTGCAAGACTTCATACATGAAAATGCTTTACCTCAACCCCATTATCTACCAAACTCCCTAACGGTGATGTGATCACTGAAATGCACCTTCCAATGGGCTTGACAAAGCTCGAAGTATTTGACTCTATTGCAGAAAAGCAAAGGCAAAGAGGGGATGCCATACCTTCTTCTCATACTTTGTATACTCTTTGGAAGAAGAACTTTGGATATGTTAAAATCCCAAGGAGGCAAGAAATGTCAAAGTGCAATGTCTGTGATGATTTAAAGCGAGCGATTGAGAGTGCAACATGTCCAAATCAAAGGGAATCATAAAAAAAAACCAAAAATCTCATCATGACCTTATTCGATATTCCAGACAAAAATATGCATTTTGGAAGGAGCAAGCTATTTCGCATCCCAATGACTACATGTGCCTTATTGTAGATGGCATGGATCAGAATACAACAACATTGCCCCGTTTTGTTGCCACTCCACCTAAATTACAAGGAAAGCACTTTCTAAAGACACATTTATGTGGAGTGTTAGTGCATGGAATTAAGTTCTTTGCAGATATGTGGATTGATTCCTTGCATCTACATGATAGCAATCAAGTTGTAACATCTATTATGAAGGCAATTCGCAATGTACATGCAGAAAAAGGTCGCCTACCACCGACTTTGAGAATACAAGCTGATAATTGCTGGCGAGAAAATAAACACTCATGTTTGCATTCTGCTCCATGCTAGTTGCTCATCGAATCTTCAATGAGGTCGAATGTGGATTTTTGTATGTTGGGCATACACATGAGGATATCCATCAGGTTTTTAGCACAGTCTCACGGGAGCTTAAATGCAAGAGGCTCGAAAGAATGTATGATTGGAAGAGCTTCATTCTACCTTTCATATAAACGGGTGGTGATGCATTGACAGGTCATACCAATCCACACTACTTTCGTTTTTTTTTTTTAAGATGAAAAACCCGTAATGCAATGGCAACAGTATTCTCATGATATAAAATGGGAACCTGAAGAACCTTATAGTCTCTTAACTTCAATTCCCAGTAAGGAAAGGTATCCAACATGGGCTCCTACAGAAGAATTCAATGAGAGTTCTAACTGTGAAATAGAAGGATTAAAAGCATTTATTACATACAAAGAGGAAATGCTCCGAAGATATACCTATTTGCAGCCTACTTGGAGAGAACACACTACCACTATAATTAACAAGACACGAAATTTAATAAAGGACCTTGAGAGAATGTGAGGCTCAAAGGATGTCAAGGAAGAATGCAATATGTTTTGGCCAAATGTTCATAACGATTTGCGCCCAGCTCCAGTCTTTGAAAATGAATTTGTATCATTACTCCCACGTCCATCTTGTGGACCGAAGAAGAGAGAGTTTATGCCACAAGTAGATATAGAGGTCGATTGTTTTGTTGTGGTTCATCCATCGGATGATGAATATAAGAATGTGAAGTTTTAAGTTGCAAAAGTAGTTGATGTGCAAAGAGATGACCAAGGGAGAGCTACAACATTTACAGTGGTATGGTATGAGCCAAAGGGCAGGAAGGAGAATATGGATAACAACGCATTGTATACTAATTGTATAATGAAGGAGTGGGTCCCAAATGATGAAGCGGTCTCTCAAGTTTCAACGGAGACAATCATAGTGTCTTGGCATTCAAGGGCAAAGAAATCAAAGAAGCGCATGGGATATGAGGTAGAAGGAAAAATAAAAATACCACAGCAAAGTATTTTGCATATACACAAATTTTTAAGGATGCTCGCCATGGAGGAAGTAGAAGGAGACAGCACAAATGAAGAATGTCCATGATTAAAGCTTTGTATTGAAGTCCATTGAAGAATTTTATTTGGGTACTAGGCAAGAAGCCAATTCAAGCCAATTCATCACCTCCTATGTCAAATGAGAGTCAAACTGGATGTCACCCAAGGGTCAAGGCTTGGCAAAACAATAGGGAGTTAATGCAGATGGCACTTGGCAAGGGACTATCACATTGAGCAATAAGACAATGGGGAGTCAATGCACCCAAGGGGCAAGGCTTGGCAAGACAAGTGGGAATTAATGCAGATGGCACCTGTATTATTTTTGCACTGGATGTCACCCAAGGGTCAAGGCTTGGCAAGACAATAGGGGTTAATGCAGATGGCACCTGGCAAGGGACTATCACATTGAGCAATAAGACAATGGGGAGTCAATGCACCCAAGGGGCAAGGCTTGGCAAGACAAGTGGGAGTTAATGCAGATGGCACCTAGCAAGGGACTGTCGTGACCTCGGGCGGGTCACTATGTATAAACCCTCTATATCACGTGCGTTCAAGGCCTATATTTAAAGTCCCTTATCTATAAAAAATTTCATTAATAAAATGTACCCCTTTCCTATACAAATCTGTAAATTTTTTCCAAAACTATTTTAAATATTCCCTTATGTATATTTATTTCTGTAAATTTTAAAAATAAAAAAAATCCTTCTGTTGAACTCACGTGATAGGGTTACATATGATGAGTGACCCCCCCGAGGTCGTGACATTGAGCAATAAGACAATGGGGAGTCAAATTATGCAGATGGCACAAATTGAGGCTCTTTAAGAGCAACAATTTGAATTGTAGACATATGTTCAATCCATATCATTTTGGATATAAAGACTCTAGCTGAGAGCAACGTCTTTCAATGTAATCATATAATAATAGCTATAATTGCTATTATACCTCTTTGGTTCAATACAAAACTTGGGTCTTATGGCATCATGTCTTTTAAATTTATCACATCAAGGAAAAATATCAAAAATAATAAAATCAACAAATAACTTAGGTATAGCTAGAATTTCTAATATAGGATTATTTCAAATTCTTGCATGTTGGTGCAAAAGTATAGATTGAAAAAACAATATTTTTATGTGAATATGATAGTGCCACAAAGTGAACTTTTGATTTGGGAAGAACATTTTTAGAAAGTAAAATTTTGATTTGGGAAGGATATTTTCACAAAGTAAAGTTTTCATTTGGGAAGGATTGTTGGGCTTCGTCCAAAAACAACAGAAAAAGTCCAAAATTAATTGAATAGGTGTTTACCGGTTGGTGCTACTTCTAGTGTTGTTGTTAGTGCAGCTGCTAGTGGTTGGTACTGCTTCTAGTGCTATTGTTAGTGCTACTCCTAGTGTGGTTGGTGATGTTGCTCAGTGTTGCTACTAGTGCTACTACATAGCATTAGTAGAAGATGATAGCTTGTCATGCTATGTGCATTCTAAGGACAATTAATTATATTTACATTACACTATAATAGCAACATTGCCTTGCTAAAAAACATCATTATATTGAAATAGCTTGAATACAATATTGCCATGTACTAAGTGCGAGACCATTGCATTGAAAGAATAAGGACATTGCTCACACGTTATATTATAATAATATTGCATTGAGAACATTGCCTTGCTATACCATTCCACAAATGATAGTCTTATTTCGTCGTTACATTCCAAGAACGTTGTTAAAAGCACACATGAAAAGGAAAAAGTTTCAAAGACATGAAGCAAGATTTGAAATAAGAACACTTCAAACGAGTCTATTTTGCAACAGGAAAAGGAACCCAATGAGTCTGTGATCTCCAAACAGGCAACATAGGAGCGAAAAAGAATGAATTCTATTAAAGTGAATATTTATGTACAAAAGAAGTTGGTATCCACTATATGACTTTTATTCCATCTTCATAACTTAGTCCAACAGCAGCTGTATTTGACCATATATCCCAAAATGTCAATGGATTCCATATCATGGAATAGGTCATGCTCAAATGGTATTGTGTAGGACTATCAATCCTCCATTTGAAGCCAGACAAATAGCCACGATGCAACATCGTCCATCAAGTAGTAGCACAATTCTTCAAGACCTTGCATCTCAAAATTTGAAAGTACTCTCCATATTCCATATTGGTTTCTACAAATCTTGTATAAGGAGTCATCCAAAATAATATTGTTGGTTGAGCAGCCAACAAGTGTGTGAACTAGTTCCAAATGATTGACAAGTCCTTGAAGATAACATGCTTCTCATTCAACAACTCTCCATTTCTGTTCACCATGAGTCGAGCATTATAATAGTCTTCCTGAGCCAGAATTGTTATCTTTTCAAAATATTTTGGAGAACATGCACGGAGGATTTTTTTTACTTTTGTTCTTTTGGATCTGCTCCAAATAAACACTTCAAACCATGACATGCAAAAGTCCAAGAAGGCAACAACATCTCTACAAATAAATGCGGTCCGTACCTTGGACTCTTTATGTTTTTCCTTCAGCTTTGCATAAGATGGGGGTATATCTCCATGATACAACTCAACAACCTTTACTAGAAGGCCATTCAAGTCTAAGATCATAGCTCTTTATTCTTGATGGAGAGGCGTCACTACCACTTTTGGTGGGGGTGGAGGTAGGCACAAGAGCTAAGGATGATCCATTAAAGAGATGGCTACCACTTCAGATGGCTTTGCCTCCAGTCTTTCTAATATGTCCAAACACCACCTATAAATTCGATCCCATTGTGATGCTTCCCTCCTTTGCTACCTCTTTTGCCACCTAGCGATTGATTTCCGGCATGCATTCTTTTCAAGATTGCTATTGACATGGATGGACAATTGCAATTCTACTTTCATCTCTTCCATGTGCACTGAATCGGGGACTATATTTTCTGGTTTAATTATATTTCGACAGATTTGAAATACATGTTTAAATATAGATTTAAACAAATTTGAACAAATTTAAATTCAAGAAAAAATAGATTCAAACAAACCTGAATAGATTTAAGTAGATCATAGTCAGACTTGAAATAAACATATGAGCATAATAAACCATAATAAACATATAAACATACAATCATAATGAACCACAAAAAATCATAGTGAATCATATAAAGCTAGACATATAACATCAGATATATAAATTCATACATTGAAAAAATCAAAATGAGCCATATAAAATCAACATATAGACATAAATGTCCCAAAATTACTTAGCCTAAATGGCTTCAATATAAGAACTCTATGCTGTGCTCCACACACCCCAATATATAGCCCAAATGGCTTGGATACAATAGCTCTGCGTTGAACTCCATACACCCCAGTATACTATGTGTTCAAGCATGGCCTATAATTTTCAAGTGTTCCATGCTCGAACTTAAGTTCGAGCCCTAGTAGATACTTTTCAATAAAGAGGATAATGAGAGAGGGAGAGAGATGATCAAATTCATCCCAAAGTCAAGGAATTGTCCCAAAATTACTAAAACAATATTTATGTTAGCATACTTGTTAGCATATATACATTAGCATACTCATGTCAAGATACCGATGTTAGCATACTTATTAGCATATATATATATATATATGTTAGCATACTTATGTTAGCATGCTTATGTCAGGATACTGATGTTAGCATACTTGTTAGCATACTTATGTTAGCATACTTATGTGAGGATACTGAAGTTAGAAACTTGATAGCATACTTATGTTAGTGTACTTATGTTAGGATACTGAAGCTAGCAAGTTGATAGCACACTTATGTTAGTGTACTCATGTTAGCATACGTGTTAACACAGATTACCTTTTGAAATTTTCCAAACACTTTGTATTGCAAAAATTACAAACACTTCATATTGCAACTATTCCTCAAACATTAGAGTGTTACATGTCAACATCAAAAGGCATGCCGTTATATATATGACCTCATAGGTATCTGGAGTGATTGAGAAAATGTTTCTTCATTTTGGGAGACTCTCCATAGGTATCTTGATGCAATGCACAAGGTGCTAGTATGTGGACTCTCGGTTAAGTCATGAGGAGTTTAAAGCTATAGTGATCTATTTGTTTGTAGAAGATACCTCTAATGACATAAGAATCTGTTGCTATGACATTTTCCCAATCATCAAGATAATCCTGATCACATTGCTATTTTTCTACAGTGCATTTAAGTAGGTAAAAATCTACACCCTCAACATTATTGGTCTTAGCATTGACTGCAAAAGCACGTCACCAACACGTAAAGCATTTCTTAACACATCATGATGGCCTTCAAAAGTTGCAGACGTGTCTACATCTTCCTCATCTGTAGTAGGCTATATATCTGGCAAAGGTATCAATGTGTGAAAACCCCAAGGTTGCACATATACTTTGTTGCTACATCTGTTCCAAAGACCATGCATGCATGCATCACAAAAGCATGACAAATGTTTGGTAGCAAGGCCTGATGGATCTTGTGGGTTTTGACCACGAAAAACATATTGTAAAGAACGTGAATTGGGAACATCTTCACAGTTCTAGTTGTTTTTCCTATTCACATCTCCTACCTTTATCTCCCAAAATACATGAGCACATTCCCTTTGTTAGGACGCATAAGAGGCTACAGGAAAGCAACAACATTGCTTGCTCACTTTAAAATAGCACCGTCTTTCTTTAATTATTCATGCGTTAAAGTTCTTTTAATAAAATCCCCTACTCCATCATGCTCTCCTTTGCCATGCCCATTGTAAAGAAGTTCCAAGTCATTTCAATCCCTACCATTCTGCCATACCTAGCAACAAAATAGGAGGGCCTGTAAGCCTTGAATTGGGAGGCAGTCCCATCAGACCAAACCCAATGTCGTTTCAATGCAACTCCTTGGCACTTTTGAATGCTTACATGGTTGCGCATATTTTAGAACAGACTTTGAATAAATTGTTGTATCCTATATTATTGAGGATACATGAATCACATGCAACATAGCACTTGTAACGATTTAACGGTCTCAATCAAAATCTTAATTCTATGTTTTTTTGGTCTCATATTTGAGTTTGGAATGTCTACTATTGCTTGCAGACAAAGTTTATCAAATTTTGTTGGGTAATGCATAAGTTATGGGTTAGGCATGTTACCAACCATTCTAAAAGAAAGTTCTAAAAGAAGCAAGAAAGCCCAAAAATGTTGAATAGGTTGTTTTATTAGTATTTGATTGCACCATTAATTTATTGTAACCAATTTAGCACTTATAGACGTGATTTTTAAACCTTGCAAGTTTGCTTACACATGTGGACGAAATTATCATGTCTACAATCAACAATTCCGGGCATGTTTAGGTCCTCTTTAGATCATGTTCAATCGACAAATCATGTTCAATCCACCAAAAATAAATGGAGACAATTGAGAAGTGTTCATGGAAACCGTGTTCAAAATTTGATTACTGTTGGTCTCTAGAGCGCAAGCAAACCAAAGCTCAAGGAAGACTATGGTGAAATAACAAAATCTTGATGTTGTGCAAAAATAAAATGCAACTCAAGGATTCCATAAACAAACAAGAACAACCACATCAATAGTATAATGAAATCGAAGTGATCACCACCATGAAGATAAAGAATCCATGAAGACCAAAGAAAACCATTGCTAGTCACTCTATAACCAAAGAAACCACTATATAAAAAACCGATGTGTGAGTAATTGTGCATTTCAAATATGCCATATTTAAAAATTTACAGTTTTCGATATGATATATTCCTTCCTTTTTATAATTTTACTTTTAAAAGTCCCCTCTATACATGTACATACCATAACTATATTACAGAAGTATTATGCCTCCTATTTGTTTATAAACAGCTAATAAGTCCCCCAAATTGAAAAATCCCAATTCCTTCCATTAACAAACCTATATCTTACATGTTGTATAGAGTCCCTGGGGCATCAACTCAATATGTAATATGTTACTACCCTCATCCAAAATCCAAGGTATGGAGGGACAAGGCCCATATATAATATGCATGGATTTTCTTTAAAATTTTCAAATATGCAAGGGAAAAATATGAAAATTTCATGACTCCCCCCCCCCCCCAAAATATAGGGTATATACCTTGAAAATATGCAAGATTTTAAGATTTGTACATATTTTTCATAATATGTGAGGCCCAAGGAGGGGGTCTTTTGGATGAGGGTGGGTGGTTTAAAAAAACACTAAAATATGAAAACCCATCTCCTTTCAAATTAATGTAGCTTTTTCATGTGTTACCCAAATTTCAAGGTGTAAAGACATATTTGAAGCTATTTTAGTGTAGAGCATAACCATGTTAATTTGAATAATTTCTACTCATGGCATATTGTTAAAATCATCTCATACTCAAGATTTTGATACATTTTCTAATTACTAAAGGGAGTTGGTGCCCAAGGATAGAGTCACCGCCATAGGATTGCTAATCTCTCAATAATACATTCCAAGTCTTTTTCGTTCATTGTTTAAATTTGTCTCTATCCTTGTCAAAATTTTAGAATAAATTAATGGATGCCTTTAACATTGCAAAATTGATACATCATACATTGCTCTAGGAATATTTCATATTGATGTTCTTTGTTCTAAGTATATGTACTATAAACCAAAAGAAAATATTTTATGGGCATGATATCTTTATCTTGGTAAATATTTTGAAACATTTATATGTGAAGAATTTTGGGATGTGCTCTTGGATTAATAAATAGAAATGGAAAAGAAAGCATCTACTGAGCACATGCTTTTGGAAGGCATCAAAGTATGTGAAGCTGTAGAGACATCTATCTTCTTGTAAAAATCTAGAAATCATCTTTACGAAAGTAAGATGGATCTTCTAAAAAGTAAAGATTATCCCAATGTTTCTAGAAATGGAGGTAAATAGGACTTCGAGTTAGTGAACCTTCATTACAGTAGGCAGCCTATGGAAATTTTGGGTTTCTTGGCCTCTCCTTGAGCCACGTGTCCTAATATAAGCCTTGGATTTAATTTTGATCTGAAGGCCTACAATACTTGATGAAAAGCATGCTTTTGGATGAAAAGCATGCTTTTGGATGAAAAGCTCTTGGAAGGCATGAGCGCTTTTGAAGGTCTCTAAATCTATATATTTCACAAACTTCAACTCTTTGGATGGTCTAGCTGATGTTGGCTCTACCACCCTCTCTCTCCAACATCGCTGACATAGAGAAACCACTTCGAACGTAGAGACACGATTTCCATGGCAAATAATAGAAGAAATCATGACAGCAATTGGAATACATGTACACTCATTGGGATTTAGGTAATATATCATTCTCTTACATATTCGTGATACTCAATCTCGACGCTAATATTCTCGATGATTACAACCTCAGCGCACGGGGAAGGGCCCGTTCCCTCGGATTATAACTATTTGGGGAAGGAAACACCCCGCCTCCCCACCCACACTATGTGTGATTATATAAAATATACACATATCTATATATATATGTTTTCAATTTCAAGTTCTATGCTTTCTTTTGCTTTTTCATATTCTAAATTCTTCTTTTTCTATTTGTGTGCCGAGGTGTTCGCAAGAAGGGAACACTTAAACACATACGCCATTTGGTCAGGCCTGCTATTGTCAGCTTAGTTTATAGTCAGGTATTTTTCAAATACCATCATATCATCCTTTCTTCATTGTTAATTTGTAATCAACATATTCATTCATTCCCCTTAGTTATTCTTTTATATTACAACTTTCCCTTCCTCTTCCCAATACAGCTCAAAAGTACTATTGATATACTAAGCATAAAGTCGGTTACAAGTACTCTCCAAAATAAGTCGAAGTGAGAAAGAGCACAAAAGGCGAGTAATATTTGAAGAATGTCTTCTTCATGCGCAAGCATCATGCATAATGAGTCTAGGGCATGTGTAATATAGTAATGTGTAGAATGAGCGTCCGGAGCCACTGATAAATGGGAGGCTTGCTTGCAGCTGTAGAATGTAAGAAGCATCTAACTCTTTGCTTGCTTGCTTGAAACTCTCGACCCTTCATCGCCTACAATAGCTCTCGGCTATGGCAGCCACCATCATCTCCGACTCCACTCTGCGCGAATTCGTTGCGAGCTCTGCCGAATTCAACGCTGCTGTGGACGCCCGCTTCCAAGAGCTTGACCTCGACCATGACGGCAGCCTGTCACGCTCGGAGCTTCGCAGCTCCTTGGAATGCATGCGCCTTCTGGGCATGCCGGAGAGGAAGACTCCCCAAGAGCTTGACGACTTTTACGCGGCCCTGTTCAAGAAATTCGACACCAATGGCAACGGCGCAGTCGACGCTGAGGAGTTCAGGTCGCAGATGAAGGACATCATGCTGGCGATGGCTGATGGACTGAGAGGCTGCCCTCTACAGATGCTGTTGGACAACGGAAGCATTTTGGCAGACGCGGTGAAACACGAAGAAACAGCTCGCGCTTGTTGATTTGCCGCTCCAGCGATCTGTGTGAAGAAAGGATTCATATCGAAAAGAACGACTTGTTGCTTACGTCACCTGTGCATGTTAGGTCATTTCAATTCATCTAAATACATGTTTGCTTAAACGACATTTCGGTGCATCTAATTTGTTTTTAATATGGATATTGATTGATGTTAGCATATGATGCTATCGAAATAAAGTTGTTAATGCAAGCCTTCACACCATTTGCAAAAATTGTTTTATATTATATTATTTGGATAATTTTATTAGTCAAAAGAGGATGGCATTCAAACCTTTACAAAATCTTATGAAAGTAATATATGCACAAATGCTAGCTCTAGCATGTTATCCTTAATAATATTTGACTCTCACAAATGGCCCTGAAGTGGAGATAGTTCCATCTCTCATAAGTTTTAGCCACAACCTTTTTTGTAGCAATCAAGGTTGCTATCTCCCATAGCATATTGTTCCCAATAAGCCAAGAAAAAGGGAGATTTGCTCCTCTCAGCCATCCCCATATCCCTTGGATAGTAGGATTATCTCAACATCCCTAGGACCTAAGTAGCACAATATTCCCTAGTAATATGGTACCATGCTAAAATCCTTCATGACCCCAAACCTTGAACATTAGTTCTATTTCAAGTCCTTATCCTTTGTGAATTCCTAAATGCGATGCATGGTGATACGACAAAAGGCCATCAATTGTTAGTAGTATACCTTGGACTTTGGAAAACATTACAACCTCCATAACCTTACGAATTTGGTGAGCTCCTAGATTGCTTGGTGTATTCCATGTTCTTGAGATTGATACATCAAAATGGCTCCCATGGATGGTTTGGTTGCAACGGCACCTGAGCTTAGAATGTTGGACTCCTAATTCATTGACATGCATCACTATTTTTGTGGAGCTTTACCACATGCGTGTAGATAGTACTTCAACATACTGGATCACCAATTAGGATCATTTGAGCCGTGACCTTGATGGAGAACTGACCACAAGCAAAACCCCTTAATGGGTTCTTTCACTTGGTTCTGTAGCTATTATATTGTAGGACTACCTTTGTGTTTCTAAGTAGGAACCCTTGCTTAGGGGGTTCGACTCATAGAATGTTAGTGTACCACATGCATTCAAAAGGGGAGGTTTCCAATTGAACTTTAGGAAAGGGTTTTTTTAATTCAACTTTAGAAAAAAATCTATTAGTTCATTAGCAAAGAAGGGTGGTTTTACTGCGGGGGCATTTCAGTTGAGGGGTTTTTTAATTGCCCCTTGAATGTACATGATACCCAAGATTTCTTAGTAGTGCACCCCCTGAGAGGCCTTGCAATCTCCAACCAACACTCTACTCAAGCATAGTACTAACCAATTGTCCCTTGCATGGTTTATGATCCCTCTAAGTAAGAAACTTTGTGTCCATATCTAACAGAGCAAAGGGTGGAGTTAACTCATTTGTTGTATTCTTTATATCTCATAAGTTCTCCCACACTCAAATTCCATGGTCCAAAGTACTGGTTCCTCGAGTCTACATCTAGGTAAACAAAATTCCATTCCAGCTGAAGAGCATTAGGGGAGATTTGGGGTCTGAAAAGGATTTCCAATTAGTGTTTCCAAATTTAAAGGGATTAGAGAGCCATTTGAGGTGTACCAATGAGAGTGCTATGAGGTGAGGAGCAATGCCATGTTGAATTTGACAACCTAGAGTTTGGACCCATGATCTTCACTCCGAGCCCTTCATCTAATCTTCAATCCAAGGGATATATTCAAATTTAAGGTAGAGCACTCCCAGCCATTAGATCAAGGGATACCATCAAAGGAAACCCAAAGGAAAGAAGGATCAAATATCCACCCTTGATCAATAAAAGATCTAATGGAAAAGATGAGAGAAAAATGTGCTTCAATAAGGGCCATAGATTTGCTAATAGATCCAAGGGAGGAGATGAATGCAAATGGCGCTTCAATCCGGGCCCTAGATTTGGAAGTAGATCAAGGGATGAGATGAGGGGAAAAGGCACTTAAATCTTGGCCCTTGATTTGCAAGTGGGCAATGGCACTTCAATCCAAGCCATCAAATAGGCGCTTCAATCCTAGCCCTCTAAAATGCACTCAATCTCAACCCTCCATTAGGCGTCTCCATCTCAACCATTGATCTTGGACTTGAATTAAGGACCCATATTAGAACCCACCTTTCCCCTCTTAATGAGGCCTCCTGAAAGTCAAATTTTGCCTTTTGGAGGCCACCAAAGTGCATCCACCATACACTAAAGGCATCCTAGTCCTTTGATCTATGCACCATCCATCTCCATCCAAAGGCCAAGGTTGCCCAATTTCAAAATAAAGGTACTCATGTCAATTG
This sequence comes from Dipteris shenzhenensis, assembly GCF_047967505.1. Taxonomy (NCBI): domain Eukaryota; kingdom Viridiplantae; phylum Streptophyta; class Polypodiopsida; order Gleicheniales; family Dipteridaceae; genus Dipteris; species Dipteris shenzhenensis. Next base: position 16,768,186 of record NC_141611.1, read on the forward strand.
ATTTAATACTATGGGTCCCTTATCCCATGGGTTACCATGGTAGGTTCATTTCTAATTAACTTAATTCATTTCTTTATCCATTCCTTATGAGGCCCTTTTGAGATCCCAAATCTCCCCTAATGTATATCCCACAAAATGCAATGTCCCAAACAAGAATCACCAACTCAAGGATCCACTAATAAACATGTAACATAGCATGTTAGTTCCCAAAGGGTGATTTTTTAAATAGGGGGACTTATAGGCCATTTACATTGCATGAGGGGGTTTATAAATTTATAGAAACTTAGTTTAATTGATATGTGTAAATTAATGAAGGGGGGTCTATATTTTACATTTTAAAATGTATACATGCTAGAGGGGGTTTATCGCTTCATGAGAAAATGAAAATTAGGGGTATTTTTAGTACATGATTTCTTGCACTTGCTATATGGGGTTTGTGAAGAGTGACCCCCTTGGGAAATCACCTTGCATTACACTTCTACTAGCATTTTAAATTATTAAAAGCCAAAGTATCTCACATCTTCCAAGGGTGCAATTACCTAGATCAAATTATGGGCCTTTGGTCTAGTTGTGCAAGCACACAATGTCCTTCCATGAAACACCATTGCATTGCCTCATGCGCGTTTACTTCTACAACTACATAAAAAACAATAGTGGAAATTACATTGAACCATTGTCACACCAATGTTGCTACCTTGTCATGAAGATCCATAGCGTGTAGTCCACCAAGCTCCTTATCTATTTGAAACCTATCTAGGGCAGATATTCCAACCAATTACAAAAGTCCTTTCTAATAGCATCCATTAAGATCTAAAGAAGCACCACATGCTACTAATGTATATAATTACAAGACAATATATGTGTGATAACTAGCACTCCTCCATTCCATCTAGAGCTATTGCTCTCTCCTTTTGGACTAGTATATTTCCTTATACTTGGAAAGAAACAATGTATCTCTGGCTCATGTGAAATTCACTCTCGTACGCACCCTCAAGTGTGTAAACCTCATGCTAAACACCTATTTCATTAATTTTGGCCTAGTGCACTGTCCAAATTCGTTTTGTGAGATAATTTTGGATAAAGCATTTTAAAAAAAGAGGCTCTTATAAAACAAAACTTTAAGTCAAAAAGTAAGATTTTAAAAAATTAAATTAGAAAAAACGACGTGACATGTTATTAAAACTAGAGTATATTAAAAAAAGAGGACTTCATGTTGTTAAAAGAGACAAAAAGTAAGATTTTAAAAAATCAAATTAGAAAAAAAACTAGAATACATTTAAAAAAAAGCATGACACATTTGTACAAGAAGTAGATCATATAACTCAAAGCCATATGGTGTTAAAAAACACCTTCCATTAGCTCAGCCTAGAAGATGTCATCTTTGTCTCTCTTGTCTATTACAACTTTACATTAGAGAACTAAAAAGTCTTTGTGGAACTGTAGTTTTATTTCTTGTCTATTATAGTTACTTTAGAAAACACATAAGTCTATGGAATTAAATTTCACAGTTACTTTAAATTTCTATGGAATTAAATTTACATCACTTGACTATTAAGTCATTAGAGAGAGCATATGTCCTCGAAAGTGCCTACTATGGCATTGGCTTCATGAAAACAAGCAGACTTTAAACTTCCAGGCCATGCATAACTAGGGCTTGGCATCGCAAATCTCCTCACAGACTCTCCTCACAACTTGTTTCAAATCTTCTGCCGACTTGTAAGAATTCAACAACTCTTCTTTTCTCTCTTAGCTTTCCTCATCTTCACCATTTTTTTCAATACAGCTTCTAGCCACCGCCATATCCTGTACAAAAATTTAACTCGTTCGCATAAGAAGTACGTGATTAAAAGAAGCGAAAAAGAAAGCTAAGGATATTCACCTCTTCTGCTGAGTTCAAATCAAGCAGCCATGTGCGTAACATATCATCCTCGAATGATTTTCCCTTCATTGGTCCATATAAAAGAGATCTAAGGCTGATGGGGTTCCTAGAGTTAGGGTCCTTTGCAAGGATCCTAACCTCAAGTTGGATCACGTTATGATCCAATGCCCGGATGGTTCCTTTTTTCGCCAGAGAGTAGAGATTTCAGGCACACAGGACCAGTGCAGGATTTGCAGGACCTCTGGACACTTTGCCCCAGGAAGAAGAAAAGGCCCAAGAAGCCCTCTGGTACAGCTACCGCCCCATGGCCTCGATAGGGGGGACAGGGGGGTGGTATAGGTCCAGCACTTGCTCCTCGGCCTCGACAAAGGGGTGGTACAGGTCCAGCACCTGCTCCTCGACCTTCGCATGGAGGTCCTCCTCAGATTGGTGGTAGTACAGGTCCAGCACCTACTCCTCAGCCTCGACAGGGGGGTGGTATAGGTCCTTCACCTGCTCCTCGACCCCCACCTACCTCAGGAACACGCGACGCTCTCCAGTGGGTTCCGGTACGTGTGCAGATCCCTCCTTCAGTTCACGAGGGTACTTTAGTGGACTCTGCTTCACCTCAAACTATCCCTCCAGTCTCACCATGCACAGTCCGAGACGCTGAAGCTTTGACCTCCTCCCCGGTTGCAGCTTCTTCCCTAGATCCAGCGGTGCCAGATGCTCTTCTTGAGGCAGGAGAGGTCTTCGCGGCTGGGCAGACACAGGATAGAGAGCATTCCTCACTTCCTCCCTTGGAGAGGGGGAAGGGGATAGCTTACACTATTGATCCTCTTCCCTCACAAGGGATCCTTCACACTCCGGTGTCTGGCTTGCAGAGGGTTCAGATTTCCCAGAGGAGGAGTTTGTGCTCGCTACTTTTGGGGAGCCAGTGATTGGGTTTCTTGTTGACAGGGCTTCTTCTTCAGGTGCCAGGATTCTTTCCCCTGTTGATTTTCCACCACTTGGTTCCATCCCTCCCTCCTCGAGCAGGAGGTCTTCCCCTGTTGAGGGGTTTGTTTCCGCCACTAGGTCGGGTAAGGTGTTCCACTCTACATCCTCCCGTCGATGAGGATTATTAGTTGGAACATACAGGGCCTAGGTGGCATCCCACATCGCCGCCATAGACAACTGATCTGGGATCAGCTTCATCCAGGTGTTACAGGGAGTTCCATTGATATATTATTTATTCAAGAGCACAAGCTGGATTCTAGAGATTGTGCCAAGTTAGTCAAGTTGCTTTCTGGCCATACTTTTTGGTCGCTGCCTTGGGCACTAGGGGGGGCACTTCTATTTCAGTTTCGCAGTCGGTTCTCCCCTTATTGGTTGGGCACGGAGTCATTATTCCCTCTAGAGCTCAGTGGATTATTCTTTTGATTGGAGGGCGTAAGGTTGGTTTCCTTCACCTATATGCCTCCAACATTAGAGGGGAACATGTCCTTATGTGAAAGACTTTGCTCTCCTGGGCCCCCATTGTGGATTCATGGGTGATTGGAGGTGACTTTAACATGGTCGAGTTACCGTTAGACAAAAAAGGGGGTAGAGAAGGCGGACTTCACTCTCTAGAGAGAGCAACTTGGGATGCCTTCCTTTTTCATTTCTGTGGCAGAGATACTTGGTGGATGATGCCTTTCTTATTCAGCCACAGTCCCTCCTATTCTCTTGGTCGAATAGGAGGCAACAGATGTCTATTCATGCATGTATTGACAGATTCTATATAGATGATTGGGCACTAGACAAAGGTGGATCGGTATGCATTGCTACTGGGGTTTCCACTTCAGACCACTTCCCTATTGTGCTAGCTATCTCAGAGCCTCACTTGAGAGGCCGGTCTGTCAGCATCAGGATTCCAGATGCCTTTTACACAAAGGAGGACCTTACAGAGGCAGCCCTACAGATATGGTTTGCTCATGTCCAGGGTGGGCAGCCATATCCATCACATGTAGCCGGTGCCCTTTCTGGTATTAGCGACCTCTACCGCTCAGTTGCTTGTACCAGGAGACGAGATATTCTCAGACGTGAGATTGGTGTTCGCCAGCAGTTGGCAGCTTTGTAGAGGGAAGAGCAGAAACGGCCTTCAGATGCTTGGATTCAGGAGCGCCTTGCTGCAGCAAGGGCTCATCTGCAGTTTTATTGCTTGATCAGACTTGATCAGAGAGCAGAGCACGCCTTTCATGCACGGGAGTCCTTCTAGATTCAGATGGGTGGTAGAGTCAATAAACACTTTTTCTCTACTCTTGGCCCTAGACATAGTAGAGAGAGTGTATCCCAGCTTATTGACTCACATGGGGTTTTACAGACAGAGCCTGATGATGTCTTATGCATAGCTTCAGATTTCTATGCCACCCTTCTTACTGCTGATCCTGAGACACACGATAGAGAGGATGCTAGACAGGCTATTTGGCAGAGCATCCCTGTGTTGGTGAATCCGGGTATGCATGTTCTACTCGACGCACCTTTCACCAACACAGAGTTCAGGACTACACTTTCAGCCCTTCACAAGGGCAAGTGCCCTGGTTCAGATGGCCTTACCCCGTCTTTTTTCATTGCATTTTGGGATATGATTGGAGACTATATTACTTCAGCCCTGTAGGCCATTTGGGACTCTGGCGAGATGCCTAGGTCGCTTACAAAGGGTCTCATCCACCTTATCCCAAAAGGAGGTAGTAGAAATTTAGTGTCCCAGTGGAGGCCTATCACACTTTTGGGGACTTGTTACAAGATTTTGGCCAAGGCTATCAGCCTCCGATTGCAGCCACTTCATCCTGATCTCATTCATGACACTCAGACGGGATTTGTGCATGGCAGAAGCATTTTTTATAACATTTTTTCTTTCTGGGAAGCTTCAGAGTGGGCCATGCAGAGTGGCCAGAATCTTGCCATTCTACTTTTGGACTTTGAAAAAGCTTATGATAGAGTAGATTGGGGTTTTTTGGAGGGCACCCTTCTATGCTTTGGCTTTACTGATGCTTGGATCAGAGGTGTTTCCTCTTTGTACAGATCAGCCCATAGCCAAGTACTTATTGGTGGGGTAAGGGGTGAGAGATTTCAGATTTCGAGATCAGTCCGTCAGGGATGCCCCCTTGCTCCTTTCCTTTTTTTGTTCGTGGCCGAAGCTATGAGTATCTATGTTAGACCTCAAGCTGACATCTTTGGGCTGAGACTTCCCATCAGAAGGGAAGAGGAGCTACTTGACAGTGAGTTGGCTGATGACACAGCAGTTTACTTGGATGCCACTCCACAGACGCTCACTTCTTTCAGGACAGCATTCGATTTATTTTGCTTGGCGGCAAGGGCGCAGATAAATTGGCATAAATCCAATGGCTTTTGGATCAGTGATGAGGACACTCCAGTTTGGGGGCTTGACATAGGATTCGCTTGGATTCAGAGGGGTGTGCCTATCAGGTATTTGGGCTGCCAGGTCAGCTTGGATATTTCTACCACGCAGTAGTTTGCTCCCGTTTTGGAGAGCATCAGAAGGAAGCTTCTTTTTTTGGAGCTCAGCCAAGCTGGATCTTGCCTCTAGAGTTGTGGTGGTCAACCAAGTCCTCTTGGCCACAGCCTGGTTTGTTTGTTCATGTTGGTGCCATTCTAGGGATTGCATCATTCAGCTCAGAAGACCGATCAGAAACTTCCTCTGGAGTGGGCTTGATGGCACAGCAGATGCCTTAGCCAAGGTGGCTTGGGAGACCCTCATCCTTCCTACACAGGAAGGGGGTCTCAATATTATTGATCCAGATTTACAGTGCAGAGCTTTACTTTGCAAGATGGTGGTGCGGGGACTTATGCCAGGGCAGGAACCGTGGAAGGACTTTCTTATCAGCAGCATACAGAGGTGCACACCTTCTTCAGGAGGAGACTGGATGAGCAGTGTTAGATGGATCTTCACCACAACACACCTCAGGTCACCTTCGTCCCCTCTCATGGTTGCCATTCTGAAAGCTTGGGCCAGTTTCAGAAGCACTGTTCGGAGGATTCCTCCTTCCTCTCGGGAAGAGATTGATAGGCAACCCATCATGTGGAATGACAGTATTTTAGATGATCATGGCAAACCATTGGGTGCCTCACTCTACATGTAGTGGTCCAGGTGGGAGAGGGGACCTGCTTCTTCTATGGGGTCTTGGAAAGCTTTACGCAGGCTTCCAGAGGAGACAGGACATCTCAGAGGGAGTGCAGGGAGGATCTTGCAAATTGAGGCAGCCCTTCCAAAGGTTTGGGTAGACATAAACACTTATTTCATTAATTTTGGACTTGTCAATGTACAAATTCATTTTTACATATACTTTTGGACTAGTTTTCAGATAAAATTTAAGAAAAACCCAATCTTCAAAGCACATATAAAAACATAAAAACAAGCATTTTTTTATATATTTTTTAAGGACATGAAACTAAAATTATAAAATTTAACGCAGCCTACATAAGTTACATGAAAAAATAAGATTCGATTGTTGTAAACTCTCTTAATATTTAATGGTGTTAATAAACACCTTCAAAAGTTAAGCCTGAGATTTTCAAGACTACATAAGTTACATGAAAAAATAAGATTCGGTTGTTGTAAACTCTCTTAATATTTAATGGTGTTAATAAACACCTTCAAAAGTTAAGCCTGAGATTTTCAAGACTATAGCCATTCAATTTGATGAATTTTCTATTTTCAAGTCCTTAGCCTAAATTCAACCCATTCAAGAGCTGAGCTCATCTCTTCCTCATCGATGTAGTTAAAATTATAGAAGAGAAGTAAGGATTGATGAATTTTCTCTTGCATAACACTTTGTTTGTTCCGAATGGCTTGCGCTTCCTCGGGGGGAAATCTTCCGTAACGAGCCACACGCGAATATATCTCACTTTGAAAATCTATCAACTCTCTCCTATATGACTGCAATTTATCTATGCTTTTGTATTTCCATTGGATCAAATGAACTAATATTCTTTTCTTTTTATTGCAGTATGGTTTTACAACAGCTTCCACTATATATACAAAGATGTGCATATATGGTCGATCCTCTTGTTTCTAGTGTACTTAGCAATAAGCAAAAGACCATAGATGATGTTTTTAAGTGGTTGCAACCTATTGATTTGACTGCGGTGCGAGTTATCTTTACCGCATATCACGAGGAGTGAGTATCAATCCCTACCTAGCTTATCTCTTACATTGTGGAGGATTATATCAAATAATAATTATTCTTAATTGATAATGCAGCTTGCATTGGAGCTTGGTAATTGTGGACATCTTAGCCAAGCAATGCTTCTTTGTCAATTCAATAGCATCTATCCATGGCAATGTGTCAAAGTAAGTATAACCTACTTGTGTCATAATTATGTCCATGAGATGCATCCTATGCAATGCGCACATTCATTTATGTTTTCTATTTTGATGTGTAGATCTGCTCGAAAGTTGGTAAGTGCTATAGATGCACTTATGCAAATGGAGGGTGACTTGGAAGATCAAATAGAGTATGTAACATGCCGTGCAGCGAAGCAAAATGATGACCACAGTTGTGGGTGGAGAGTTGGATATAACTGCTTTTTGCTCCTTGCTTAAATTTTTAATTTGAGAGGCGGTGAAACCTCATTGTCCACATATACAGACTTGCATCTACATGCATTTATGTCATCTATCATTAAGGCATTTATTGATAACGTGGTGGAGCATCCAGAGGAAACATTAGTTGCTACACCCATAAGTTGTCCTGATGTAACCGCTGTATTGGACGAAATGGGGAGCTCTTCTGAGGTTAAGGTCATCATTAGCAAGCAACCTCGTGTTTTGACTTTTGGTAGCGAGGAAGATACAATCCTCTCCGACCCTTTGAAAGAGGCTAATGACAAAGTCATGATGGCCATCCTCAGGTTTGATATGAACATCTCTTGACTTGATACTTCAATCATTTGATTCAATCTGCTTCTAACATTTGTTTATTTATTGCTGCAGTACAGTTATATCTCATTTTCCTAGATCAGTATAGAATCGCATCTGTATGCTCGATTCTCTTCTTTCAGTTGTACTTAGTGATACCAAGAAGACAGTAGATGATGTTTGTTCAATTCTACAACCTTTAGACTTGGATGGCATACTACTTGTCTTTATGCCATACTATGAGAAGTAAGTATGGTCTCAATCTTTCTTTTACTCTCTTATTTATAATATTGTGTCAATTATTACTTAATATTGTGATAAATCTTATCGCTCTTTATTGGTGATGTAGTTCACATTGGAGCCTGATAGTATGGGACCTTGATGACAACCATTGTTGGTTTGTTAACTCAATTACAGGCTTTCACGGGGTGTTCAGGTAAGTGTTCTTTTATCATATCATTATGAACATGCATCTTACTATTTACTACACAAATTCACTTTGTCATATGTCATGATGGACAGGTCTGCAAACAAGTTAGTTTCTGCGATTATGAAAATCAGGGAGCATCAAGACCAACCAAATTTCCAGACACGCCTCGCAGTGGAGCAAAAAGACATGTTTAGTAGTGGGTGGAGAATTGCCTACAACTTCATGTTGTATCTCAATGAAATTTTTGAACATGTCTCCATAGAAGCATATACCAAGCTCGAGCTACAAGATTTTGTGGCTAAGACTGTTCACTATCTAACTGCTATCATTGGGAAACAACATGATGGACTCAATGAAGAACCTGAGGGAGCCAAAGAAAAAGAAGAGACAATTCAGTCTTCTTCTGTATCACAGCCTCAAGTAGAAGCATTACAGTCTACACTTGAATTCAATGCATTCTTCCTACACAAGAAGTGGAGACTCAATGTGCATCTACAACATCACATCTTGTAAAGGAGGAAGAGATTAAGTCTATCCCGATTGCACCAGAAGTAGAATCTCAATGTACACCATCCACACAAGTAGAGACTCAATGTACTCTTAGAGAATCACAGCCTCAAGAGGACTCATCAGACTCTATTCAGTTGTAAAACACGTAGAAAGAAACATGAGTCCTTGAAGATTTTTATCTTGTTTGTATTGATTAATGATAGTGTTTTTAAAACTTATGTTAAATGTTGCAATACATTAGGATATTTTATGATATTTATTCATTACAATACATTAGGTTTTACTTTTTTGAAAGTCTAATTTATTATGTACAATAAATATCTTATGATGAGAATCTAATAATTATATCATTCTTATGTTCCATCACTTTATTTTATAGATTTCAATGTACTCAAAATCTATCATTTATTATGTACAGCAAGTCTAACTTATATTATATTAAAAGAATATCTCATGATGAGATTCTAATAATTACTAACTTATATTATATTAAAAGAATATCTCATGATGAGATTCTATTAATTATATCATTCTTGTGTTCCATCATTTTATTTTATAGATTTCAATGTACTATCACTATCTTACATGTCTCAAATGTCTCCCATTACGGTCTTGCATCCCATCATTTTATTTTATAATGTCTCGCATTACGATCTTGCATCTAGTCATCTCACATTACGGTCTTGCATCTGTAGTTCTATAAATTCCCTAGTAGTCGTTCATCTTCTATATCTCACCCGCAATCTCACCCGCAGCAGACACTTCTTCCACTTTGCTCTTCTTACCTTACTCCTCTCCTCAAGCTTGCTCCTTCCTCTCCTCAAGCTTGCTCCTTCCATCTTGCCCACAGCCTTGCCTCCTCTTCTCAAGCATACTCCTTTCATCTTGCCTTACCTCCTCTAGTTACCTTCCTCACTCTCGTTACCTTCCTCACCTCGTTCGTCTTCTATGTCTTTCCTCACTCTCGTTACCTTCCTCACCTCATTCATCTTCTATATCTCACCCGTAGCAAAAACTTCTTCCACTTTACTCTTCTTACCTTACTCCTCTCCTCAAGCTCCTTCCATCTTGCCTGCAACCTTACCTCCTCTTCTCATACCTCTACATATCTTCGTGGTCTTTTAATGTAACCTTCAGAGGCAAGGTCAGTGTCATATCCATCTTCTTCTGCTTCCTTGCTATCGCTGGTGTCCTCACTATTATATCCAGAGCTTTGATCATTTTCATCATCTTTCTTGCTCTCATCATACATGATCATCTCTATGTCATCCTCTTCATGTGAGATCGGACCTTTCTTATCAAACTTTATTGTGAGAGAAGCCACGGTATCAAGGTATTCCAAGCAAGCAGGGCTCTCTAATATTTACATTGTGTCCTTTTCTGATAAGAGCTTCAAACAGATGTCCCATTCGGCACAATGTGACTTCCCATTCGGACGGTAGCAAAAATTCCATCATACTAATTAAAAGATCAGCACTTTTTGCTGGCCTTTCATAGTGATTTGCGTTGCGATGGAGGGGACTTGGAGCTTCATGCTCTTCCAGCAGTAGTTGCAATCTCTTTGCATTCCCTCTTATATTGTTTTGTAAGGAGTGATCATTGTAAGGGCTCTTCATGCACAAGAAAAAGGTTTCTAGACTCTATATCTTGAGACCGCATTCTCTCTTGTCCCTTTTTCTTGAGTATATCCCATTGTAAATCTTGAGCTCATTGCCATATTGTTTTTCTAGGGTAGCAGACATTTGTTCCTTGTCATCTTTATCAGCAAATATGACTATATTACATTGTCCCACTCTACCAATGGTGGTAAGTAATATTCTGTCAAGGAGTTGACGGATGTCATCCGGTGATATTTCATAGACAAAGAAAAGCTGAGGTCTCTCCCAAGCAGGGTCGTCGGACAAAAAATCACTCAATGAAACTCCCTTGCACTCAACACTCTTTCCAGACTCTGAAATGATTTCATATATGAAATAAAAGCCCTTGTTCAAAGTTTTTTCTTTTCTGAGAGTGTGGTTATTGATGACTTTTTGTGCATATGCATACACATTTTCTGGAATGTCACTTCTCATAGAGGGAGTAATTTCAGATCCATCATCTTCTACCTTCACCCATTTATGTGCCCAAGCCTTCTGTTTAGCTGACGGTAAAGCTGATGCCATCTGCCTCACAATGTTATGATCAATTTTACATTGGCTAATTGGAATATTTTTTTCTCCCAATAAATATTCAATTGCACTCTTTACTGCATCACGCTTGACCTATTGGATGATGCAATCTTCCATGCAATGATCTTTATCCTTTTTGCCAAAAAACCATTCTTTGGACATTAATTTCTCTACAGCAAGACTTGCGTATTTGTCTGGTAGGTTTCTTAAAGGCCTCCACATCCGAGCTGTCATCTCTTTTTTCTCAATCTTCTTTGCCTTCTCTTTAATCAATGATGGAGCCTCATATGTAACATCTCCTTTCTCACATGCAAGACACACGTCTTTCATCACTACGGAAAAGTATGCTTGTGTAGTCTTGATACCTATCCCTTACTGTCTTGAAGCTTGTAATCACCTCTGCTCTTTCCTGCTTTCCCCTTGGTACAATGGCACTCAAGCATGTGTAGAAGTCAACAAGATTATCCGCTTCCACTTTAGTTGCAGTTCTTTTGAGAGTGGTCAAAGGAGAATTAAAAGTTTTCCATATGGTCCTAGCTTTGAGCAACATCTCTGAAGTGGAGGTGATTTTTCGTAGTGCATAAATGTCATGATTAAGTCTTTCCGACTCAATCAAATATTTTTTCTCGTTCTTGAAGATACAGATGCATGCAGAATAGTAGTGAAATTGAGGCACACTCGCGAAGGTTTGATAAGTAATTTCTCCTTTCTTGTATGCATCTCTAGAGCGCTCATTACAAGCATAGGCATAGTGCTGACCATCTATTGCCTCAAATGTACAATGAGCTAAGAAATTTCTCTTGGCATCCCTTATATGTCGTTCTGGATCATTCACTGAACTCTATCCTTCTTGAAGTGAGGGAACTTGTTTTCCGAGGAACTTAGTGAATTGCATCTCAAAATCTATAGGCTGAGAGAAATTGATGGATTGACTATAATCTCCCATGACTGGCCAAAATGTTCTTGGACGGAGTACCAAATTAGAAACAACTGGTTTTTTTCCATCAATCAAAGCCTGAAAAATCTTTTCAGCATAGGCTGTATCTAAGGTCCTGCTGTTAGTGAAGACACTTGTTTTGACCACTGTTGAAGCATGTATAACTTGAGTCTTCTGGCCCCATATATATCCTGGATCCTCATCTGTCATAGCCTCATTCAAGCGAAGATTTAGGTTCTTCATTGATAACATTTCTGCTTCTAGATCTGACTCCATTTCAAGACCCTCCGCATCCTCTTCATGTTCTTCCTCTTCTCTTCTTTGCCCTTTCTTTGTATATGAATGACCTCTTTTTCCAGTTATAGGACTTGGAACTATAGCTCATGAAGTACTTGCCTTTTGCATTTGACGTCGAGGTTTATTTTTTAGGGGCTCAATGTGAACTGCTTTAGATCGCCCTACTTCTTCTTCTATTGCCTCAACTTCAGGTATACTTAAGGGCTTCACTTGTTCTGTTATTCCATCAACTTCATGAGTTACACCATCTAAGTGAGTAATACCATGAACAAGAGATGTGTGTGCATGTCCTGTCTTATCTAATGCATGTCGTGTCTCACTCAATTCAATTTCTATCTGAGATGCATGTGCATGACCGGTCTCCACCAATTCAATTCCTGTCTTAGATGTAGATCCCTTGTAAGCATCCACGTGTACAAGACCCTCATCCATTGCTACAATGTGTTCTGTCTCATCCACTCCACTTCCTCTCTCATTTGTATTACCATGAACCAGGTCTACATGGCGTGTCTCATCACTTCCTTTCTCATGTGTGGATTCTTGCACCTTAGGTCCCTCCAATGAAGTTGAACCTTGTTGGATGACACCCTGAAAGTATTCAAGGATAATCTTTGACTGCATTTTTCTTGCTTCCTCAATGGGAAATTCCTCCCACACATGTTGAAGGATCTCCAATGCAGGAACCAATTCAGGAAATCTAGGTGCTTTTGGCGGCGGCATCACAAAGTGCATTGCATCTTTCTTAGAAAGAAGAAACGATCTGTTGCTCATTCTTGACTTTGTGTAAATCATCATTGTATTGCTGTCTTTTTCAATTTTTATTCCTACTAAGGTGCCCCCTTGAATCAAATTGCTCTCTTTGAGAAAGATACATTTGATGCCCACTCATCTTTCTCCAACTCTCTCTTTGTCATCACTAGAATGAGATTTCCTTTACTTAAGACCAAGAACCATGCTTTCTTTGTTGTGTCAACAACTGTCCAGTTTGTGAAGTCCTTTGGGTATAAATTCTTCCATTGTATTTCAGTGTCATACCATTGACAAATGCTGTAGCCTCAAGATCCATCCTGTATTCAAGCACAACACAAATTTTAAGTACTTTGACAAACTACAATTACTTTGAAAAATCAAAAGTACAATGAGTCCCATTAATACACCTCAAGTTTTTATTCTTCCCAATCATATAAGTATCAATTTCATGCTTTGGGAATAGCCTAAAAGGCTTTACAAGGCTTAGAGCATAAATGCTTTGGGAATAGCCTAAAAGGCTTTACAAGGCTTAGAGCATAAATGTGAAAAAAAATAAGGATTTACAATGATCTCTGAATACAAATTTGAAGTCTGTCATATATAAGTGCAAAATGCTCTGTCAACGCAATTACTTTGACAAACTACAATTACTTTGAAAAATCAAAAGTACAATGGGTCCCATTAATACACCTCAAGTTTTTATTCTTCCCAATCATATAAGTATCAATTTCATGCTTTGGGAATAGCCTAAAAGGCTTTACAAGGCTTAGAGCATAAATGCTTTGGGAATAGCCTAAAAGGCTTTACAAGGCTTAGAGCATAAATGTGAAAAAAAATAAGGATTTACAATGATCTCTGAATACAAATTTGAAGTCTGTCATATATAAGTGCAAAATGCTCTGTCAACGCCCGCAACTGATATAAGTGTAAAATGCTCTGTCAACTTCCACAACTGTAATCTGTCATGTCCACTGATACAACTTTCAATCATCTTGAAAGTTTAAAAACCTTACTCGTTGCTTAAATGGTAGGGTTGTTGTGACTGTGAAACCGAATGTGAACGAATGGACTGACTCCGATTAGGAACTAGTCGGGAAATTTTGTGCATGGCTTTGATTGGTTTTTTTGGAGTTCTCTCCTCTAAGGACAAACTAATCTATGCTAATCTAGACTACACCAACCGTCGAAGCGAAGAAAAGCAAGAAATAATTTCTTTTCCATTGTTCTTTTTAATATCCTTAGGTTGCAAATTAAAAGCAAAAAATAATCTATTTTCCATTATTCTTTTTAATACACTAAGGTTGTGAGTTTAAAAAAGATAAAATTTATATTTTATCTTTTTTAAACTCACACCCCTTTCTCTCTCTCTCCCCCCCTTCTCTCCCCCCCCTTCTCTCTCGCTGCAGCCCCCATCCTCCCACCCCACCTTCCCCATTCTCACTCCCACGCCCACGTCCATTCTTTCACCTTCCCCATTCCCACTCCCTCTCCCACTCCCATCCTCCCACCCCTTTCTCTCTCTCTCCCCCCCCATTCTCTCTCGCTACCGCGGCAGCAGCCCCCCCTTCTCTCTCTCTCCCTTCCCCTTCTCATTTTAAAAAAGATAAAATTTATATTTTCAAAAACTAATTTACTTACAACTCATAAGAATTGAACATTCACATTAATAAGAAGTTAAAATCTTAATAAATTTGAATTTAAATAATAAAAACTATAAAGTAGTTTAACTTAAAGTTTATGAAAAAATAACGTAAAATAAAGAAAACAAGACTTAAAATTAAAAATTTAATATTTACCTACATTCACATTAATAAGAAGTTAAAATCTTAATAAATTTGAATTTAAATAATAAAAACTATAAAGTAGTTTAACTTAAAGCTTAACTTAAAGTTTATGACAAAATAACGTAAAATAAAGAAAACAAGACTTAAAATTAAAATTTTAATATTTACCTAGAAGAATATATTAATTCTCCCTAAAAAGAAATAAATTAAAGTAATAATAACGAATGTAAGTTAAACTACTTTTAAAATTTTAATTTAAATGTAATAAAATTAAAATTATACTTTTTATATTCCAAAACAAAATGCATTATAGTCTAAATTAAACTAGTAAATTGAAAATGAAAGTGAAACTCATTTTAAATTTAAAAACAAAGAAAAATTTAAAATTCAAGTTTCTACAAGTTTTGCTTTTAGCATACATTTGTCTTTTCACATCCACGAGGTTGTCTTTTATCACAATTTTCACATCCACGCGTTTGTCTTTTGAAACACAAGGTTGTCTTTTATCACAATTTTCAAGTTTTCACACATTTATCTTTTCAAACACAAGGATTCATAGTTTAAAAAAAGGCGAGAAATTTGAAATTCTAGTTTCCACACGTTTCTCTTTTCAAACACCAAGGTTTATAGTTTTGTTTGTTTAAGTTTCGACTAAATCACACACCAATCTCCTCTAATATGCCTCATTGATCATAGCTCCCAAATTCTTCCATCAAAACATCTCTCCTTTATCTCTTCTTGATCGTCGCCCACTCATTTTTTCTCCTCATTGGTAAGATTTTCTATCTCGATCGTACTTTCTCTTGTGCCCTTCCTCTCTAAATTTTCATCAAACACCAAGGTTTATAGTTTTGTTTGTTTAAGTTTCGACTAAATCACACACCAATCTCCTCTCATATGCCTCATTGATCGTAGCTCCTTTATCTTGTGTTGATCGTCGCCCACTCATTTCTCCTCTTCATTGGTAAGATTTTCTATCTCGATTGTACTTTCTCGTGTCCTCCCTCTCTAAATTTTCATCTCTCGTCCATCTCTCTCACTCTTCTCTCTCTCTCTTTCCTCTCTACTCTAGTCTACGTTTCCTCTCATCTTAGTCTACTCTCTCCCCTCCTCTTCATTTCCTCTCTCTCTCTCTCTCTCTCCCTCTCTCCTCACCTTTTCCCTCTCTCTCACTTGCGCTCCCCACTCTCTCTCTCACTTGCCGTGGCCTCCCCCCTCTCTCTCTCTCCCCTCCCCTCTCTCTCTCTCCCCCCCTCTCTCCCTCTCGCTGCCGCGGCAGCGGCCTCCCCCTCTCTCTCTCTCTCTCCCCCCCCTCTCTCTCTCTCTCTCTCCCCCCTCCCTCTCTTTCGCTGCTGCGGCAGTGGCCCCCCCTCTCTCTCTCTCTCCCCCCTCTCTCTCGCTACGCCTCCCCCTCTTCTCTCTCTCCCTCCCCCCCTCTTCTCTCTCTCCCCCCCCACCTCCCGCGGTAGCGGCCTCCCCCCTGTCTCTCTCTCCCCCCCTCCTCTCTCACTGCTGCGGCAGCGGCCCCCCCTTACTCTCTCTCTCTCCCTCCCCCTCTCTCTCGCTCTCGCATCCCCCCCTTCTCTCGCTCCCCCCCGCTCCTCTCTCGCTGCCGCGGCAGCGGCCCCCCCTCTCTCTCTCCCCTCCCTCTCCCCCCTCTCTCTCTCTCCCCCCCCTCTCTCTCGCTGCCCCCCCTTATCTCTCTCCCCCCCTCCTCTCTAGCTGCCACGGTAGCGGGCCCCCCCCTCTCTCTTCCCTCTCCCCCCCCGTGGCCCTCCCCTCCTCTCTCTCTCTCCCTCCCCCTCTCCCTCGCTCTTGCATCCCCCCCCTTCTCTCTCTCCCCCCCCTCCTCTCTCGCTGCCGCGGCAGCGGGCCCCCCTCTCTCTCTCCCCTCCCCTCCCCTCCCTCTCCCCCCCCTCTCTCTCGCTGCCCCCCCTTATCTCTCTCGCTGCCCCCCCTTATCTCTCTCCCCCCCTCCTCTCTCGCTGTCGCGGCAATGGCCCCCCTCTCTCTCTTCCCTCTCCCCCCCCTTCCCTCTCCCCCCCCTCCCCCTCTCTCGCTACCGCGGTAGCGGCTCCCCCCTCTCTCTCTCCCCTCCCCTCCCCTCCCTCTCCCCCCTCTCTCTCTCTCCCTCCCCTCTCTCTCGCTGCCCCCCCTTCTCTCTCTCCCCCCTCCCTCTCTCGCTGCCGCGGCAGCGGCAGCGGCTCCCCCCTCTCTCTCTCCCCTCCCCTCCCCTCCCTCTCCCCCCTCTCTCTCTCTCCCTCCCCTCTCTCTTACTGCCCCCGCCCCCCCTTCCCTCTCCCCCCCTCCCCCTCTCTCGCTGCCGCGGCAGCGACAGCGGCCCCCCCTTCTCTCTCTCCCCCTCCCCTCTCTCTCGCTGCCCCCGCCCCCCCTTCCCTCTCCCCCCCTCCCCCTCTCTCGCTGCTGTGGCAGCGGCAGCGGCCCCCCCTTCTCTCTCTCCCCTCCCCTCTCTCTCGCTGCCCCCGCTCCCCCCCCCTTCCCTCTCCCCCCCTCCCCCTCTCTCGCTGCCGCGGCTCCCCCCTCTCTCTCCCCTCGCCTCCCCTCCCTCTCCCCCCTCTCTCTCGCCGCCCCCCCTTCTCTCTCTCCCCCCCCTCCCTCTCTCGCTGTCGTGGCAGCGGCAGTGGCCCCCTCTCTCTCTCTCTCCCTCCCCTCTCTCTCGCTGCCCTCTCCCCTCCCTCCCCCTCTCTCGCTGCCACGGCAGCGGCAACGGCCCCCCCCCTTCTCTCTCTCCCCCTCCCCTCTCTCTCGCTGCCCCCGCCCCCCCCTTCCCTCTCCCCCCCCTCCCCCTCTCTCGCTGCTGCGGCAGCGGCAGTGACCCCCCCTTCTCTCTGTCCCCCTCCCTTCTCTCTCGCTGCCCCCGCTCCCCCCCCCTTCCCTCTCCCCCCCTCCCCCTCTCTCGCTGCCGCGGCTCCCCCCTCTCTCTCTCCCCTCCCCTCCCCTCCCTCTCCCCCCTCTTTCTCGCCGCCCTCCCTTCTCTCTCTCCCCCCCTCCCTCTCTCGCTGCGGTGGCAGCGGCAGCGGCCCCCCCCCCTCTCTCTCTCTCCCTCCCCTCTCTCTCGCTACCCCCCTTCTCTCTCTCCCCCCTCCCTCCTCTCTTGCTGCCGCGGTAGCGGCCCCCCCCTCTCTTTCTCTCCCTCCCCTCTCTCTCGTGCCCCCCCCATTCTCTCTCTCCCCCCCTCCCGTTCCTCTCTCGCTGCCGCGACAGCCCTCCCCTCCCTCTCCCCTCCCCTCTCTCTCCCCTCCCCTCCCCTCCCTCCCCCCTCTCCGCTACCGTGGCAGCGGCCTCCCCCTCCCCTCTCTCTCTCCCCCCCCTCGCGGCTTCCCCCCTCTCTCCCCTCTCTTCCCCCCCTCCCCCTTCTCTCCCCCCTCCCTTTCTCTCCCCTCTCTTTCCCCCCCCTTCTCTCCTCTCTCTCCCTCTCTCTTTCTCTCTCTCTTTTGCTGCCGAGGCAGCAAGACTCTCTCTCTTATATTCTCTCTCTAAAAATCTTTCCTTCAATTTTCTCTCTCTATAATAAAATTTCAAAGAATACAAAGTTTAAAAAAAGTACCTGGAAAAAAGTTGAAATCGATGCTTGTGCTTGCTTTTGCTCTTCCTCCTCTTTTTGCTTCTCCTCTTGCTCTTCCTTGTTGAAATGAGAGAAACAATGAGAGAAGGAGAGTATATATAAGAAAAACTAGGGTTCTAAGTGCTTCTCTCTCATTGGTCCTTCTATAACATTATCTCCTCTCCCATTGGCCTCTCTATTAGATTATCTTCTCTCTCTCTCCCACCCACTCCCATCCTCCCACCCCATTCCCACTCCCACTCCCACCCCCATCCTCCCACCCCACCTCCCCCATTCTCACTCCCACGCCCACGCCCATTCTTTCACCTTCCCCATTCCCACTCCCTCTCCCACTCCCATCCTCCCACCCCACCCCTCCCACTCCCACCCTCACCCCACCCCCACCTCCCCCATTCCCACTCCCACTCCCACTCCCATTCTCCCACCCACTCCCATCCTCCCACCTACACCTCTCACTCCCACTCCCATCCTCCCACCACCACCCCTCCCCCCCCATTCCCACTCCCACTCCCATTCTCCCACCCTTATCCTCCCACCTCACCCCTCCCACTCCCATCCTCCCACTCCATCTCCCACTCCCACTCCCACTCCCATTTTCCCACCCCCCCACCTCCCCCATTCCCACTCCCACTCCCATTTTCCCACCCCCCCACCTCCCCCACTCCCACTCCCTCCCCCATCCTCCCACCCCACCCCTCCCACTTCCACCCCCACCTCCCCCATTCCCACTCCCATCCTCCCACCTCACCCCTCCCAGTTCCAC
Organism: Dipteris shenzhenensis; assembly: GCF_047967505.1. Classification (NCBI taxonomy): domain Eukaryota; kingdom Viridiplantae; phylum Streptophyta; class Polypodiopsida; order Gleicheniales; family Dipteridaceae; genus Dipteris; species Dipteris shenzhenensis. The sequence continues at coordinate 16,787,171 of NC_141611.1, forward strand.
CCCCACCTCCCCCATTCCCACTCCCTCTCCCACTCCCATCCTCCCACTCCCACTCCCCACCCCTCCCACTCCCACTCCCACCCTCACGCCACCCCCACCTCCCCCATTCCCACTCCCTCTCCCACTCCCACTCCCATTCTCCCACCGCCACCCCCACCTCCCCCATTCCCACTCCCTCTCCCACTCCCACTCCCATTCTCCCACCCACCCCCACCCCCACCCCCACCTCCCCCATTGTCACTCCCTCTCCCACTCCCACTCCCATCCTCCCACCCCCACCCCCACCCCCACCGCGCCCATTCCCACTCCCTCTCCCACTCTCCCTTTCTCCCACTACCACCCTCCCAACTATCAATTCCACTATTACTTATGAATTCTAATTAAAACTATTACTTAAATAAATGATATTACTTGAAAACATTCATAGGATTTAAGGTTTAGGATTTCATGGTTTGGGTTTAGGATTTGGGGTTTGGTGAGTTAGGGTTTAGGGTTTAGGGTTTAGGGTTCAAGGTTTGAGGGTTAGGGTTTGGGGGTTAGGGTTTAGAGTTTGGTGGTTTAGGGTTTAGGGTTTGGGGGTTAGGGTTTAGGATTTAGGGTTAAGGGTTTAGGATTTAGGGTTTAGGGTTTAGGGGTTGGGGGTTAGGTTTAGGATTTAGGGTTTGGGGGTTAGGGTTTAGGGTTTGGGAGTTAGAGTTTAAGGTTTAGGGTTTAGGGTTTGGGGTTTAGGGTTTGTGGTTTAGGGTTTAGGGTTTGGGAGTTAGGGTTTAGGGTTTAGGGTTTAGGGTTTAGGGTTTGAGAGTTAGGGTTTAGGGTTTAGGGTTTAGGAGTTAGGGTTTAGGGTTTAGGGTTTAGGGTTTGGGTATTAGGGTTTAGGGTTTGGGAGTTAGAGTTTAAGGTTTAGGGATTAGGGTTTGAGGTTTAGGGTTTAGGGTTTAGGGTTTGGGGTTTAGGAGTTAGGGTTTAGGGTTTAGGATTTAGGGTTTAGGAGTTAGGGTTTAGGGTTTGGGGATTAGGGTTTAGAGTTTAGGGTTTAGGGGTTAGGGTTAAGGGTTTAGGGTTTAGGGTTTAGGGTTTAGGAGTTAGGGTTTAGAGTTTAGGGTTTGGGGGTTAGGGTTAAGGGTTTAGGGTTTAGGGTTTAGGAGTTAGGGTTTAGGGTTTAGGGTTTAGGGTTTGGGGTTTAGGGTTTGGGGTTTTGGGTTTGGGAGTTAGGGTTTATGGTTTAGGGTTTGGGGGTTAGGGTTAAGGGTTTAGGGTTTAGGGTTTAGGGTTTAGGGTTTGGGAGTTAGGGTTTAGGGTTTAAGAGTTAGGGTTTAGGGTTTGGGGTTTAGGGTTTAGGGTTTGGGAGTTAGGGTTTGGGGTTTGGGGGTTAGGGTTTAGGGTTTAGGGTTTGGGGGTTAGGGTTTAGGGTTTAGGGTTTAGGGTTTGGGAGTTAGGGTTTAGGGTTTAGGGTTTAGGGTTGTTATTGGTTAGGGTTTAGGGTTGTTTTGGTTTACGGTTTAGGGTTTAGGGTTTAGGGTTGTTATTGGTTAGTGTCTAATTAAATTTTCAAACACGTTCTGGATTTTTAAATCATTAATAAAGTAGATTATTGAGAAGAGACTATTGTTCTTTATAATGGTTTTTACAGCTTGTTTGCAAAGGAAACTCACAAAGGAGATGGTTACAAAATTTATTCTGGGGATGGAGGTGATTTTATGTTGCAAAAGAGAAGTAGTTGCATTTGCTACAATCCATGAAAGTGATCCAAATTCTATTTGTCACTTTAGAAGACTTGGCGAAGATAAGGTGGCGGTTATCGTATCAAGGATTCTTAGTGCACATGTTGAGCTAAAGCATAAGTGTGGGGATATGGAAATCCTTGGAGATGTTATGCCCTATAATACTTCCAACAAAGCATTTATTGCGTGGGACAGAGATGAGACTTATCCAACACATGTCATCAGGAATACAAAGTGCATGTCTTTGGATTTTAGAGTGGGAGATATTTTACAAATGTTATCATTTACAAATAAGTATGTAGCAGAAGGTCAAGTCTTGGTATTTGAACAAGTTGAACACTGGACATTTGCGCAGATGAGAATTCAAAAAGTTACTGATGATGGTATGGATGATAACTCAATGTCATTGGATGGTCCCTACTATGAGGTAGGTAAGGATTTGAGATGGAGCATGCAATTTTTAAAGATTGGAAAGACTCGGCATGTGGTTTTTAATGATAAACATAATGTATACTACAACATCAAAGAATTGAAAGAATATGCCAATGTACCAAGCTCTATTCCTTCAGAGATGGATGATTCCAATGCACTCAACTATAGCACTGACGTCTTATCAGAAGTCGATGAGTTCATTGGTACCGAGAAAGAAAAATATTTCACAAGTGATGCCTTATCCGGGGTGGATGAGTTCATGCACATTGAGAACTTGGGCAAAGATGTCAAAAGTGTTATATCTTCAAGCATGGATGGCTTCATGGATACTGATAAAGTTCTTGGAGTCAAAGCAGGTAACTATGGAATTATGGAAATCATGCACGATAGTATAATGAGTGATGTTCTCTCTGGAGTAGAGGAGTTTCAAGACTATGGAGTTATGAAATCCATAAAAAGTGCATCAATGAGCGATGTTCTCTCAGGAATAGATGAGTTTGAAGATCATTCTGGACACTCTATCACCACTGACTATGGAGTTATGAAATCCATAGAAAGTGCATCAATGAGTGATGTTCTCTCAGGAATAGATGAGTTTGAAGATCATTCGGGACACTCTAATGCCATTGTGACAAGTGGTTCTACGATTGTATCAAAAGTAGGGATGAGATCAACAAAGGACTATTCGGTGTTTGACTTTGATTGTGAACTTGTAAATGTTACAAATGGTTTGACGAATGTATCAAAAGCAAGGATGACATCAACAAAGGAATATTCAGTATTTGACTATCAGAGTGATAAGATCAAGGATGCAACATCTCATGAAAACAACGTGACAAATAAATCTTACAAGGAGAACTACACAAATCCAAATAAGAATGTACAGAAGGTCCCAAAACGGACATACAGATGCATGAAAAGACAACGAGTGCAGGCAGATCCAGAAAAGCAACCAAAGAGAATAAGAGTAATGAATGAAGATGTTATGCTAAAAGCAATGCGATCTACATGCTGTAAGCATACATGTATGCGATCCATTAACTTACATGACATCAAGGGTTGTAGAGAACATGTCTGGCAAAGGAAAGGAAGCAGAAGAAATGAATACCTACTCACGAGATTGTCTTGCTTTCTTGTAAATGATAAGAGAAGGCGAAGTTCAGGACATCAAATAAGGCCTCTTATAAATGGAAAAAGTATATGCAATAATGCATATCGCATTATTACAGGATTATCACATGGCACATATTGGAATTTGGCTAATAAAGCAAAGTATGGAGTTAAATTTAACATTCATGGAAACATAGGAAGGCCCAAAACAAGAGCCTCAACAGTTGCGGCAACAGCAATTTTGAAAGATTACATTTATGAAAATGCTTTACCGCAACCCCACCTATCAGAAATGCATCTTCCGATAGGTTTGACCAAAAAAGAAGTATTTAACTCTATTGGAGAAACACAGAGGCAAAGAGGGCATGCACCGGCATCTTTTCATACTTTGTATACTCTTTGGAAAAAAAGCTTTGGACATGTTCAAATCCCAAAGAGGCGAAAAATGTCAAAGTGCAACGACTGTGATGATCTAAAGCGAGCACTTGAGAGTGCAACATCTCCAGAACAAAAAGAAGCTTACAAAAGAAAGAGAGAATTTCATCATGGACTTGTTTGACATTCTAGAATAAAATATGCATTTTGGAAGGAGCAAGCTATTTCTCACCCAAATGAGTACATGTGCATTATTGTAGATGGTATGGATCAAAATACAACAACATTACCTCGATTCATTAACACTCCACCTAAGCTACAAGGCAAATACTTTTTAAAGACACATCTATGTGGAGTGTTAGTGCACGGATTTAAGTTTTTTGCAGACATATGGATTGATTCCTTGCATCTACACGATAGCAATCAAGTTGTAACATCCGTTATGAAGGCAATTCACAATGTACATGCAGAAAAAGGTCGCCTACCAGCAACTTTGAGAATACAAGCAGACAATTGCGGATGAGAGAATAAGAATGTACTCTTCTTTGCATTTTGCTCAATGCTAATCGCTCATAGAATCTTCAATGAGATTGAAGTTGGGTTTTTGTTGGTTGGGCACACACATGAGGATATCGATCAGGTATTTAGCATAGTTTCAAGAGAACTAAAACACAAGGACATGGAGACAATGGATGACTTGATAAGAAAATGTGGGAGGCAAGTTGGTGGCCGTAAGGAAGGAAAAATATGCTCAATGGTTGAGAGGATGTATGATTGGAAGAGCTTTATTCTACCTTTCATACAAAAAGGTGGTGATGCCCTGATTGGTCATAGCGCTCCACACTATTTTCGATTTTTCTTAAAGGATGAAAAACCAGTGATGCAATGGCAACACTATTCTCTTGATACAAAATGGGAACCTGAAGAACCTTACTCTCTCTTAACTTCAATCCCTAGCAAAGAAATGCATCCAACATGGGCTCCTATAAAAGAATTCAGCGAGAAATCCAAAGGTGAAATAGAAGGCTTAAAAGCTTTTATTGCATACAAAGAGGAAATGCTCCAGAGATTTCCTGATTGGAAGCCCTCTTGGAAGGAACACACTACTGTTGTAATTAGCAAGACCTACCAATTGATAAAGAACCTTGCAAAAATGCAAGAAGATGATATTAAGGCAGAACGGCCTTTATTTTGGCCAAATGTTGGTAATGACTTGCGTCCAGCATGTGGTCTCTTTGAAAATGAGTTTGAATCGTTGCTCCCACGTCCATATTGTGGACCCAAGAAGAGAGAGTTTATGCCACAAATAGACATAGATGTCCATTGTTTTGTTGCAATTCGACCATCGGATGATGAACATGAGAACGTGAAGCTTTGGGTTGTGAAAGTAGTTGACGTGAGCATGGATGACCGGGGGAGAGCTACAACATTTACAGCGGTATGGTATGAGCCAAGGGGTAGGAAGGAGAACCAAGATAACAATACATTGTATAGTAGTTGTTTGAAAAAGGAATGGGTCCCAAACCATGAAGCAATTTCAAGACTTTCCACAGAGACAGTCATAGTATCCTGGAAATCAAGGTCAAAGAAAACAAAGAAGCACATGGGGTATGATGTAGAAGACAAAATAAAATTACCCTCGGGGGGGTCACTCATCATATGTAACCCTATCACGTGAGTTCAACAGAAGGATATTTTTTATTTCTAAAATTTACAGAAATATATATACATAAGGGACTATTTAAAATAGTTTTGGAAAAAATTTACAGATTTGTATAGAAAAGGGGTACATCTTATTAATGAAAAATTTACAGATAAGGGATTTTAGAAATATGCCTTGAACGCACGTGGTATAGAGGGTTTATACATAGTGACCCCCCCGAGAAATTACCGCAACCAATTATTATGCACATTACAGAGTTCACAAAGATGCTCGCCCGGGAGGAAGTAGAAGGAGATAGTGCAAATGAAGAATGCCCATGATAACACCATTCAAATATCGAGAAAGAGTGAAGGTGGTGGTGGTTGTCAGATGAGAGTGAATGAAGATGGCACCCAAGCGACAAGTGATGACAGAAAGGACATTCTGAACAAGAAAATGTTTGGATCGCTCATTTCTGTGATCATGATAGAAAAGGACATTCAAACAAGATAATGTTTGGATCGCCCATTTGTACTAAACTCATTGTAAAGGAAAAATTAAATTATTGAAAAGGCCACAGGAGATCCTTTGTACAAAGACTCATCCAGAGCAATATTTGTTGTAAAACTTATGACATGATAATGTAAAATTGCAAGCATAGCTATTGCTATTTTTTGGAGTACAAAAGAGGCTTCCATCATGTCTCATATGTATATAAACCTTTTAATTTCTTGAATATTCAAGAGTGTTATAGTTTTCTGCATTGAAAGTAAAAAGAGTCTTACAGGTCTCTTATGTATACATTTTTAAAATGTTGTGAATCCTCAATAGCATGGTTTTTCATGGATTTAAACTAATAACTCGGATTTTTTATTTTAAGAATATGATTCTTATAAACAAGAAATACAAATTTAGGATTTAATAGTAGTTTTTGCATTATTTGTACAACATTGTAGAGAGATATTTTGAAATGTCTTATGTGAAAATGATAGTGCCAGAAAGTAAACTTTTGATTCTCAAATGACAGTTTCATAAAGTAAACTTTTCAGTTGGGAAGGATTTTAAGGAATAGTCCAAAAGTAGACATATGAGTCCAAAATTAATGAAATAAGTGTTCATAGATGATATGCCACTCACTTCCTCCACTTGGGCAGGTACTTTTTTGAGAGGTGGGGTTCCGCTTTAGGTTTTGGTCTTCCGAGATGCACAGGAGGATGCTTTGGTTTTTAGTGTCCAGGATGGTGGCAGATTGCTCAGGTCCATAGAGGACATCTTGCTTGAGTCTGCTTTTTAGCCTATCAGGGTTGTAGGTCTTTTGATGCAGGGATCAGATTCAGAGTGGTTCCTAGACCCAGACCCCCGACTACTCTCCACTGGGTCTTGGAGGCTCTGGCTCTATGGGGGAGTTCCCATCAGGTTTTTGTAGTGGGACCCCAGAGAGTGGGAGTGGATTGACATAGGGCATTGAGAGAAGAGCATCCCCTTCTTTCGATACACGATCAGTAATGCCAAGAGATATCAGCTCAGTAGTAGAGGTTGGAGACCCTCTAGAGTTCCTCATTGGGAGACTTTTGGTATTACTGCGGATCAGCAGAGGTGCTTCTGGAGGAGGCTCTAGAAATCCCACAGGAATAGAAAGATCACTATCTTCTTTTGGCTTTCTATCCATGGAGGGATTGTAGTGAACCTTTAGAGGTCCAGGTTTGGAGCCGACCCTACATGCCCTCGATGCCTTTCTACTTCGGAGTCTATTCAGCATTGCTTATGGGATTGCAGACAGGCGAGGATGATTTGGATGGGGGTAGCCAGAATTTTCAGTCACTTTGCCCATTCCCCACTTTTTATGACATGGGGCTCAGTGGCTTGGCTTTCTCTTACAGGACCTCAGGTTTTCTATGAGGGAGTTGACTCCTCTCGGGCCATTTCGGTTCGATGTCATCGGATTGAGTCCTATTCGTTGGATGTGGTACCACACCTTCCTTTTACAGCTGTACATGCCTCTGTGGATACTTCTTGGGAGATTCTAGCGAGCATAGCATCCTGGCATATCTGGAGAGCCAGATGCACAGAAGCTTTGGAGGGTACTCAAGTTCATCCCTCGCATACATTGGCTAGTATTTGGACAGACATCGTACATACTTTGATGGCCGTATGGATGGGTATGCAGGGGGGCTCCCGTGCAGCCTCAGCTAGGAGGGCTTCTTTCTTCAGGGAATGGAAGGATTCTCCTTTGTTCTCTGAAACTACTACAGGGTTGAGGTGGCACTTTCAGCCTCAGCCTTGGTTGTTTTCCACCTCACTCTGAGGGGATTTTTTATTTATCCTCATGATTTCATGATGTATTCCGCTTTGAGCTTGCTCTCGCGGGTTTTTTTCCTTACTTAATAGAAGTCTTTTTCTTGGGGGGGGAAAAAAAAAGAGATCTAAGACAAAATTTGAGTTCAGTAAATGAAGTCGGGTAGTAAGTAGTCATTGTCTTAGAGGGAAAGTGGGAGAAGGAGAGTGAGGGAGCGATAGCGAGGGATGCACAGTGAGCTGCCCCTCCTTCAAGTGTGATAGAAAGTGAGGGAAGACATAAAGTGTAATCAGAAGGACTAGGATGTAAGAAATAAGATAGTGTTTGTGGAAGGACTATGATGGAAGATTACAAGTGCACTAAGGCACGATGTGTTCGCCAGTGAGCTGCCCCTCCTTCAAGAGTGATAGAAAGTGAGGGAAGACGTAAAGTGTAATCAGAAGGACTAGGATGTAAGAAATAAGAGAGTGTTTGTGGAAGGACTACGATGGAAGATTACAAGTGCACTAAGGCACGATGTGTTCACTATGATAAGGATAAGGGTTGGAATAAAGTGAGAGAAGCATTGGAAATGCTCTACTTTAAGTGAGTGGAGACCGTCCAACTGAATAAAATTTTGCAGAGCATTGGGAATGCTGTACTTTAAGTGAGTGGAGCATTGGGAATTAATACTTTGCCATGAAATAGGTTATATTTCCTAATAATCACATCATCACACATACATAACATAAAATTGTGTGCATGAAATAAATATATAAATATCATGACTAAATGCCACTTAAGTAATAAGTCAGAAATTGGTGTATAATCAACAAAAACTACATCATGGTTCATAAATTGCAACAAATAAATGTCAACCTTAATATTCATGGAGTAAACAACATCATGAGAATATGCTCCTCATGCATATATACAAACACAACATCATACATGCATCACAACTCTTCTGATGCTTCTAGTGGAGACTGTGGCAACTCTTCTAATGCTTCCAATGGAGGCTGTGGTGCTCTAGATGTACACTCAGTCTCTACTTCTTCTGTAGTATGTAGTGCTTTTTCGGAGTAGACTCAGTATCCTCTTCCTTAAATGCAAGCAGAGGCTGTGGCAACTCTTCTGATGCTTCCAGTGGAGGCTGTGGTGTTGTAGGTGTACACTGAGTCTCTACTTCTTCTGTAGTGTGCAGTGCTTTCACAATAGACTTAGTCTCCTCTTCCTTAAATGCAAGCTCTGATATTGCTTCATTTTCACGTTGTATTCTAATGGCAACAATTAGGTCTCGAATGATTTCAGCCCTAAACAATTGTATATCCTCCTTTGAATATTTGAGCTCCAAAGAGTCTTCCGATGAGATCTGTGGCTTAAGTGAGAAAATTTCTTTGAAAATCAACACGCAGTTGTAGGCAACTCTCCACCCACAACTATGCCCATCTTCCTGCTCTACTACTAAATGCTTTTGGAAGTCTAGCGAGTCTTTGTACTGTCCTGTTTCTCAGATAGCAGATACCAACTTATCAATCGACCTGCTCATCATGACATATTAAAAAAACTTAGTGTGTCTATTACATAAGGTACATAATATAGAAGTAACAATAGATTAATAGAATACTTAACATTTGCACTGAGCCATGAAAGCCTGCAATTGAGTTAACAAACCAACAATAGTTGTCTTCAAGGTCCCAAACCACCAGACTCCAATGTTCCCTACAAGAATAATTAAGAACCATTATTATTTAACACAATGTTGCCAGTATAAGATGAAAATAAAGGTTGCCATGATACTTACATCTCGTGATATGCCATAAATAGGACTCGCACGCCATGTAAATGTAAAGGTTGTAATCATTTACAAACATCGGCTATCATCTTTCTGCTATCGCCAAGTATAGGAGAAAGGAGGGAATCCAACATATACACACGGTTTTGTACGGCTCTACCAAATTGTGAGATAACTATACTGCACCAACAAATAAATGAATATTACCTTATTAGATTTAATCAAAATATTGAATTATCAAGCAAAGAAAAAGCTTGTATCAAACTTGAGAATGGCCATCATAACGTTGTTATTTACCTCATTTGAAGCTCTAGAGAGGATTGAAATCTCCTCTCTCCCAAATTCAAGATACTGAGGTCTATGTTGAATCATAACCCTAACATTAAAAGAGCTTCCCAATTCTTCCAATGAAGCCATGTTTGTAGAGTTGAGGTCTTATATCCCCTTTGACTCTTTGACGGCATTCATTTTGCACTCCTCTGAGCCATTATCTATTTGCCTTGTGGGAGGGTCCATAATGTCGCCCTTAATGATTGCTCGAATGGTACATGTTATAAATGCATAGAGATGCAAATCCATATATGTTGACAGTGTGGTGTCATTTTGTATCTCAAAAATTTGACCAAGTACCAAAAAGCAATCATAGCCCACCCTCCATCCACAATTATAGATGTGGCTATTCTCTTGATGTGATATGTGACATGTTATATACTCTATTTGTTGTGCCAAGTCACATTGCTGTATTACTGTGTCAATAGCACCTACTAACTTTCGAGCTGATTTGCACATCAAAACATATAACAACAGTGAATATGTGCATTGCATATCAATCTACATGTCAAGAAGTGACAACAAGTGTAGTCCATACTCACTCTAACACAGTGCCATGGACAGATATCATTGAGTTGGCAAAGAAGCACTTCTTCGCAAAGATGTCCACGACTACCAGACTCCAATGTGAGCTGCATTATCAATAAAGAATAATTACTGTGTTTAAGACAATTCTAGCAATGCAATAGAAAAAACAAGTAGGGTTTGATGCTTACTTCTCATAATATGCTGTAAAAATAACTCGTGCATCATTCATAGGAACGTGCTTCAACCACTTGCAAACATCCTCTATGGTTTCTTCTTTGTTGCTAAGAACTTCCGAAATACGAGGATCGAGCATATATGAAACGCTTTGTATATTTTGCGAAAAATTTGCTATAACATTACTATATTAAAAAAAAAAGTATTAGCTTCTTGGGTTTAATCAAAATAAGCAAAGTATAAAGCCAAGGAAAAGGCTGCATCAAACCTGAGGATCGTTGTAATGACTTTGACATTAACCTCTTTCTTAGGATTCAAGAGGATTGAAATCTCTTCTTCACCAAATTCAAAAAAATGAGGTTGTTGTCGAATTAACAACATAGCGGTGAATGAACTTCCAATCTGCTCCAATAGATTCATATTTTCATGACTCATCTTATTGAGAAAGTAGTCTACATCGTATTCTTCTTCAGTTGCTATGTCTTCTACATCCTCCTTCTGCTATAAAAATATAAAAAAGTTATGCGATGTACACATCCCAAATAAAGGCTTAACCAAGCAGATAAGGTTTCATACATGCTTTCATTAGAGTGAGTCTCTCCTCCGCTTGGAGCAAAAATTTAAAAAGTAAGGTTTCATACATGCTTTCATTAGAGTGAGTCTCTTCTCCTCTTGGAGGAAAAATTTAAAAAGTTATGAGATTTACACATCCCAAATAAAAATAAAGGTTTAAATAATCATAGAAGTATAAAGATAGCATGCTTTCATTAGACTCAGTCTCTTCTCCTCTTGGAGGAAAATATAAAAAAGTTATGAGATTTACACATCCCAATTAAAGGCTTGAACAAGCATACAAGTATAAAGAAAATGTTTTATACATGCTGCAATGTAGTCATATTTTCAGGTTGTTTCCCAATGGTAGCAATTAGACGCTGAATACCCTTAGCTTGAAATGCTAGCAGATCGGTTTCTAAATATGATTCCATTTTGACTGAATCAAAAGTTCACTTTGTGGCACTATCATATTCACATAAAAATATTGTTTTTTCAATCTATACTTTTGCACCAACATGCAAGAATTTGAAATAATCCTATATTAGAAATTCTAGCTATATCTAAGTTATTTGTTAATTTAATTATTTTTAATATTTTTCCTTGACGTTTTTCCTTGACGTGATAAATTTATAAATCCATGAAACGAGACTTAAATATTTCATGAAAATAACATTGTCACTCGCAATATGCACAAAATTTTTAAACTTTTAATAAATAGAAAAAAGACATGATGCCATAAGACCCAAGTTTTGTATTGAACCAAAGAGGTATAATAGCAATTATAGCTATTATTATATGATTACATTGAGAGACGTTGCTCTCAGCTAGAGTCTTTATATCCAAAATGATATAGATTGAACATATGTTTACAATTTAAATTGTTGCTCTTAAAGAGCCTCAATTCGTGCCATCTGCATAATTTGACTCCCCATTGTCTTATTGCTCAATGTCACGACAGTCCCTTGCCAGGTGCCATCTGCATAATTTGACTCCCACTTGTCTTGCCAAGCCTTGCCCCTTGGGTGCATTGACTCCCCATTGTCTTATTGCTCAATGCGATAGTCCCTTGCCAGGTGCCATCTGCATTAACTCCCTATAGTCTTGCCAAGCCTTGACCCTTGGGTGACATCCAGTGCAAAATACAGGTGCCATCTACATTAACTCCCACAAGTTATCTTGCCAAGCCTTGCCCCTTGGGTGCATTGACTCCCCATTGTCTTATTGCTCAATGTGATAGTCCCTTGCCAGGTGCCATCTGCATTAACTCCCTATTGTCTTGGCAAGCCTTGACCCTTGGGTGACATCCAGTGCATATTTTGACTCTCATTTGACATAGGAGGTGATGACTCTGATTATAGGCTTCTTGCCTAGTACCCAAATAAAATCCTTCAATGGACTTCAATACAAAGCTTTAATCATGAACATTGTTCATTTGCGTTGTCTCCTTCTACTTCCTCCATGGCGAGCATCCTTAAAAATTCATGTATATGCAAAATAGTTTGCGGTGGTATTTTTATTTTTCCTTCTACCTCATATCCCATGTGCTTCTTTGATTTCTTTGCCCTTGAATGCCAAGACACTATGATTGTCTCCGTCAAAACTTGAGAGACCGCTTCATCATTTGGGACCCACTCCTTCATAATACAATTAGTATACAATGTGTTGTTATCCATATTCTCCTTCCTGCCCTTTGGCTCATACCATACCACTGTAAATGTTGTAGCTCTCCCTTGGTCATGTCTTTGCACATCAACTACTTTTGCAACCCAAAACTTCACATTCTCATATTCATCATCCGATGGCTGAACCACAACAAAACAATCGACCTCTATATCTACTTGTGGCATAAACTCTCTCTTCTTTGGTCCACAATATGGACGCGGGAGTAACATCCTTTGAGCCTCGCATTCTCTCAAGGTCCTTTATTAAATTTCATGTCTTGTTAATTATAGTGGTAGTGTGTTCTCTCCAAGTAGGCTTCGAATTAGGATATCTCCGGAGCATTTCCTCTTTGTATGTAATAAATGCTTTTAATCCTCTATTTCACAGTTAGACCTCTCATTGAATTCTTGTATAGGAGCCCATGTTGGATACCTTTCCTTGCTGGGAATTGAAGTTAAGAGACTGTAAGGTTCTTCAGGTTCCCATTTTGTATCATCAGAATACTGTTGCCATTGCATTACGGGTTTTCATCTTTTTTAAAAAAATGAAAGTAGTGTGGATTGGTATGACCTGTCAATGCATCACCACCCGTTTGTATGAAAGGTAGAATGAAGCTCTTCCAATCATACATTCTTTCGAGCCTCTCACATACTGTACTTGCGACCACCAACTTGCCTACCACATCTTCTTACCAAGTCATCTATTGTCTCCACATCCTTGTATTTAACTCCCTTGAGACTGTGCTAAAAACTTGATCGATATCCTCATGTGTATGCCCAACATACAAAAATCCACATTCGACCTCATTGAAGATTCGATGAGCAACTAGCATGGAGCAGAATGCAAACATGAGTACATTCTTATTTTCTCGCCAGCAATTATCAGCTTGTATTCTCAAAGTCGATGGTAGGCGACCTTTTTCTGCATGTACATTGCGAATTGCCTTCATAATAGATGTTACAACTTGATTGCTATCATGTAGATGCAAGGAATCAATCCATATATCTGCAAAGAACTTAATTCCATGCACTAACACTCCACATAGATGTGTCTTTAGAAAGTGCTTTCCTTGTAATTTAGGTGGAGTGGCAACAAAACGAGGCAATGTTGTTGTATTCTGATCCACGCCATCTACAATAAGGCACATGTAGTCATCGGGATGCGAAATAGCTTGCTCCTTCCAAAATGCATATTTTTGTCTGGAATATCGAATAAGGTCATGATGAGATTTTTGGTTTTTTTTGTATAATTCCCTTTGATTTGGACATGTTGCACTCTCAATCGCTCGCTTTAAATCATCATAGACATTGCACTTTGACATTTTTTGCCTCCTTGGGATTTTAACATATCCAAAGTTCTTCTTCCAAAGAGTATACAAATATGAGAAGAAGCTACGGCATCCCCTCTTTGCCTTTGCTTTTCTGCAATAGAGTCAAATACTTCAAGCTTTGTCAAGCCCATTGGAAGGTGCATTTCAGTGATCGCGTCACTGTTAGGGAGTTTGGTAGATATATGGGGTTGAGTTAAAGCATTTTCATGTATGAAGTCTTGCAAAATTGCTACTGCCCTAACAGTTGAGATTCTTGATTTGGACCTTCCTCTATTACCATGAATGCTAAATTTGTTGCCGCCCTTTGCCTTGGTGACTAAATCCCAATATGTACCATGGGATAATCCAGTAATATTGCGATATGCCTTATTGCAAATCCTTTTTCCATTTACGAGAGGTTTTACCTTTTGTCTTGAACTTAGCCTTTTATTGCCATTCTAAAGAAAGCAAGAGAGACTTGTGAGAAGGTATTCATTTCTTTCGCTTCCTCTTCTTTGCCACATGTGTCCTCTACATTCCCTAATGTCTACAAGATCAATGAAGTGCATACATCTTCGCTTGCAACATAGATATCCCAATGCATTTAACATGTTCTCCTCCTTCATTACTCTCTTCCTCTTTGGTTGCTTTTGTGGATCTGCCTGGATTCGCTTTCTCTTCATGCATATGTATGACCGTTTTCGTTCCTCGTGCACGTTGTTATCTGTATTTATGCACTTCTTATCCTCACATTTGTTTGTAACCAAGCATCCATGATTGGTCATTGCATCCTTGGCCATATCACAATCAAAGTTAAATATTGAATAATCCTCTGTTGATCTCATCCTCGTTTTTAACATACTCTTAGGACCATTCAATGAATTTAATATTCTATGAGAGTATTGAGAACCTTGAAACTCTTCCACTCCTGAGAGAACATCACTCATTGGGACATCTTGCATGGCTTTCACAAATCCACAAGCTTGATTGACACCAGGTTTGTTAATTTGCATGAACTCATCCACACTTGACAAGACATCGCTATTGAAACCTTTGCCCTTCTCACTGTGCAAGAATTCATCCACCCCAGATAAGGCTTCGCTTCTAAAATCATTTTGTTTCTTGGAACCAATGAACTCATCCACTCTAGATAAGATGTCACTTCTATAATTGAGTATATTGAAATCATCCACATTTGAAGTGATAGAGCCTGGCACATGGGCACGCTTTTTAGGTCCTTTGATATTGTAATATACCTTGTCTTTATCATTGAAAACCACGTGCCTCTTTCTCATGTTTAAAAATTGCATGCTCCATCTCATATTCTTGCCTACCTCATAGTAGGGATCACATGAGGATGTTATGTTATCAACCATACCATCATCAATGAATTTTAAAATCCTCATCTGTGCAAATGACCTTTGCTCCACTTGTTCAAATCCCAATAGTTCACCTTCTGTTACAATCTTATTTGCAAATGATCTGATTTGTAAAATGTCCCCTATAGTAAAATCCAAGGTGGTGCACTTTGTATTCTTGATAATGTCTCTTGCATAAGTCTCATCTTTGTCCCATGCTATAAATGATTTGTTGGATGTATTGTAGGGCATAACATCTCCAAGTGTTTCCATATCTCCACATTTATACTTTAGCTCAACATGTGCGCTAAGAATCTTTGATACAGTAACTGCCACCTTATCTTTGCCAAGTCTTCGAAGGTGGCAAACTGAATTGGGATCACTATCATGGATTGTAGCAAATGCAACTACTTATCTTTTGCTACATAAAATCACATCCATCCCTAGAAAAAAATCTATAGCCATCTCCTTTGTGAGAGTCCTTCGCAAGCAAGCTGCAATAGCAACAATTAGATAAATATTAGTCTCTTTTTAATAATCTACTCATTTATTATAATTTTTAATTAGTACTTAATTTATCGGTGGGAGAAGTTATCTGATCAAGTACTCATCAGATGGACACGCCAAGTTATCCTTTGCATGGTCGATCGAGCATTAAATACTATTTTTGCTCGTGTCATGCACATCCGTAAAAAACACGCTGCTAGGTATGTTATCCAATCAAGCACTTATGGGATGGGTGTGCCACCTTGCATGTAAGTCAATTCCACCTAGTTGAAGTTGTGTGCAAAGTATTGTGCCCATCGGATATGCTTTGCATTGTCGGTCAAGCATAAAACACCGTTTTTGCCTTAGTGTCATGCACAACCATGAAAAAACACGGTCCTAAGTGTGAACTAATCAAACAAGTACTTATTGGATGGGGGCTCCACTTTTCATGCAAGTCCGTTTCAACTAGGTTGAGATGCGTGCAAAGTATTGTCACCATCCGATATGCTCTACATGGTCGATTACGCATTATACAACGTTCTTCCTGTAGTGATATGCACATCTGCAAAAAAACACGCCCTTAGGTATGTTATCTGACCAAGTACTTATCGCATGGGTGTGCCTCTTTGAGAAAATTTCAATACAACCTAGGTTAAGGCATACAAAAAGTATTGTTCCCATCGAATATGCTTTGCATGGTCTATTGAGCATTAAATACCATTTTTGCCTTAGTGTCATGCACATCCGTTAAAAAAACACACTGCTAGGTGTGTTATCCGATCAAGTACTTATGCGATGGGAATGCCACTTTGATGTAAGTCAATTCCCCCTGTTTGAAGAGGTGTGCAAAGTATTTTTCCCATCGGATATGCTTTGCATTGTGGATCAAGAAAAAAACACCGTTTTTGCCTTGGTGTCATGCACAACCATATAAAACACAGCCCTAGGTGTGTTATTCAAACAAGTACTTATCGGATGGGGGCTCCACTTTGCACACAAGTCCGTTTCAACTACATTGAGGTGCATGCAAAGTATTGTCACCATCGGATATGCTTTGCATGGTCGATCACGCCTTATACACCATTTTTTCCTGAGTGATATGCACATTCGTTTAAAAAAACGTCCTTAGGTGTGTTATCTGACCAAGTACTTATCGGATGCGTGTGCCTCTTTGAGAACATTCCAATACCACCTAGGTTAAGGCATACAAAAAGTGTTGTGCCCACCGGATATCCTTCGCATGATAGATCGAGCAATAAATACTATTTCTGCTCTAGTGTCATGCACATCCGTTACAAAACACGTTGCTAGGTATGTTATCTGATCAAGCACTTATGGGATGGGAGTGCCACTTTGCATGTAAGTCAATTTCACCTAGTTGAAGGTGTGTGCAAAGTATTGTGCCCATCGGATATGCTTTGCATTGTTGATCAAGCATAAAACAATGTTTTTGCCTTAGTGTCATGCACAACCATGAAAAAACACGGTCCTAGGTGTGTTAATCAAGCAAGTACTTATCGGATGGGTGCTCCACGTTGCACACAAGTCCATTTCAACTACAGAAAGTGTTGTGCCCATCGGATATCCTTTGCATGGTCGATCGAGCATTAAATACTATTTTTGCTCTACTGTCATGCACATCCGTAAAAAAACATGCTGCTAGGTATGTTATCCGATTAAGCACTTATGGGATGGGTGTGCCACTTTGCATGTAAGTCAATTCCACCTAGTTGAAGGTGTGTGCAAAGTATTGTGCCCATCGGATATGCTTTGCATTGTCGATCAAGCATAAAACACCGCTTTTGCCTTAGTGTCATGCACAACCATGAAAAAACACGGTCCTAAGTGTGTTAATCAAACAAGTACTTATCGTATGGGGGCTCCAGTTTGCACGCAAGTCTGTTTCAACTAGGTTGAGATGTGTGCAAAGTATTTTCACCATCGGATATGCTCTGCATGGTCGATTATGCATTATACAACGTTTTCTCGTAGTGATATGCACATCCGCAAAAAAACCCGCCCTTAGGTATGTTATCTAACCAAGTACTTAACAGATGGGTGTGCCTCTTTAAGAACATTTCAATACCGCCTAGTGTAAGGCATAGGAGAAGTATTGTGCCCATCGGATATGCTTTGCATGGTCAATCGAGCATTAAATACCATTTTTGCCTTAGTGTCATGCACATCCGTAAAAAAGGACGCTGCTAGGTGTGTTATCCGATCAAGTACTTATGTAATGGGAATGCAACTTTGCATGTAAGTCAATTCCACCTAGTTAAAGGTGTGTGCAAGGTATTGAGCCCATAGGATATGCTTTGCATTGTCGTTCAAGCATAAAACACCGTTTTTGCCTTAGTGCCATGCACAACCATATAAAAACACGGCCGTAGGTGTGTTATTCAAACAAGTACTTACCGGATGGGGGCTCCACTTTGCACACAAGTCCGTTTCAAATTTGTTGAGGTGTGTGCAAAGTATTGCCACCATTTTATATGCTTTTCATGGTTGATCATGCCTTATACACCGTTTTTTCCCTAGTGGTATGCACATCCACAAAAAAACACGCCCTTAGGTGTGTTATCTGACCAAGTACTTATCGGATGGGTGTACCTCTTTAAGAACATTTCAATACCACCTAGCTTGAGGTGTACGAAAAGTATTGTTCCCATCGGATATCCTTTGCATGGTCGATTGAGCATTAAATACTATTTTTGCTCTAGTGTCATGCACATCCGTAAAAAAAACACGCTGCTAGGTATGTTCTCCGATCAAGCACTTATGGGATAAGTGTGCCACTTTGCATGTAAGTCAATTCCACCTATTTGAAGGTGTGTGCAAAGTATTGTGCCCATCGGATATGCTTTGCATTGTCGATCAAGCATAAAACACCGTTTTTGCCTTAGTGTCATGCACAACCATGAAAAAACACGGTCCTAAGTGTGTTAATCAAACAAGTACTTATCGGATGGGGGCTCCAATTTGCACGTAAGTCCGTTAAAACTAGGTTGAAATGCGTGCAAAGTATTGTCACCGTCGGATATGCTCTGCATGGTCGATTACGCATTATACAACGCTTTTCCTATAGTGATATGCACTGCATCCACAAAAAAACATGCCCTTAGGTATGTTATCTGACCAAGTACTTATCGAATGGGTGTGCCTCTTTGAGAACATTTCAATACTACCTAGGTTAAGGTGTAGGAAAAGTATTGTGCCCATCGGATATGCTTTGCATGGTCGATCGAGCATTAAATACCATTTTTGCCTTAGTGTCATGCACATCCGTAAAAAAACACGCTGCTAGGTGTGTTATCCGATCAAGTACTTATGGGATGGGAATGCCACTTTGCATGTAAGTCAATTCCAACCATTTGAAGATGTGTGCAAAGTATTGTGCCCATCGGATATGCTTTGCATTGTCGATCAAGCATAAAACACCGTTTTTGCCTTTGTGTCATGCACAACCATATAAAAACATGGCCGTAGGTGTGTTATTCAAATAAGTACTTATTGGATGGGGGATCCACTTTGCACGCAAGTCTGTTTCAACTATGTTGAGGTGCGTGCAAAGTATTGTCACCATCGAATATGCTTTGCATGGTTGATCACACATTATACACCATTTTTTCCCTAGTGATATGGAGATCCACAAAAAAACACGCCATTAAGTGTGTTATCTGACCAAGTACTTATCGGATGGGTGTGCCTCATTGAGAACATTTCAATACCACCTAGGTTGAGGCATATGAAAAGTATTGTGCCCATCTGATATCCTTTGCATGGTCGATCGAGCATTAAATACTATTTTTGCTCTAGTGTCATGCACATCCGGTATGTTATCCGATCAAGCAATTATGGGATGGGCGTGCCACTTTGCATGTAAGTCAATTATACCTAGTTGAAGGTGTGTGCAAAGTATTGTGCCCATCGGATATGCTTTGCATGGTCGATCATGCATTATACACCATTTTTTCCCAAGTGATATGCACATCCGCAAAAAAACACGCCCTTAGGTGTGTTGTCTAACCAAGTACTTATTGGATGGGCGTGCCTCCTTGAGAACATTCCAATATCACCTAGGCTGAGGTGTACGAAAAGTGTTGTGCCCATCGGATATCCTTTGCATGATCGATCGAGCAATAAATACTATTTTTGCTCTAGTGTCATGCACATCTGTAAAAAACACGCTGCTAGGTATGTTATCTGATCAAGAACTTATGGGATGGGAGTGCCACTTTGCATGTAAGTCAATTCCACCCATTTTAAGGTGTGTGCAAAGTATTGTGCCCATTGAATATGTTTTTCATTGTCGATCAAGCATAAAACACCGTTTTTGCCTTAGTGTCATGCACAACCATGAAAAAACACGGTCCTAAGTGTGTTAATTAAACAAGTACTTATCCGATGGGGGCTCCACTTTGCATGCAAGTCTGTTTCAACTTGTGCGCAAAGTATTGTCACCATTGGATATGATTTGCATGGTCGATCATGCATTATACACCGTTTTTCCCCTAGTGATACGCACATCCGCAAAAAAACACACCATTAGGTGTGTTATCTAACCAAGTACTTATCGGATGGGTGTGCCTCTTTGACAACATTTCAATACCACCTAGGTTGAGACGTACAAAAAGTGTTGTGCCCATTGGACATCCTTTGCATGGTCGATCGAGCATCAAATACTATTTTTGCTCTAGTGTCATGCATATCCATAAAAAAACATGCTGCTAGGTCTGTTATCCGATCAAGCACTTATGGGATGGGAGTGCCACTTTACATGTATGTTAATTCAACCTAGTTGAAGGTGTGTGCAAAGTATTGTGCCCATCGGATATGCTTTGCATTATGGGTCAAGCATAAAACACCGTTTTTGCCTTAGTGTCATGCACAACCATGAAAAAACACGGTCCTAAGTGTGTTAATCAAACAAGTACTTATCGGATGGGGGCTCTAGTTTGCACGCAAGTCTGTTTCAACTAGGTTGAGATGCATGCAAAGTATTGTCACCATCGGATATGCTCTGCATGGTCGATTACGCATTATACAACGTTTTTCCCATAGTGATATGCACATCCACAAATAAACACGCCCTTAGGTATGTTATCTGACCAAGTACTTAATGGATGGGTGTGCCTCTTTAAGAACATTTCAATACCACCTATTTTAAGGCATAGGAAAAGTATTGTGCCCATTGGATATGCTTTGCATGGTCGATCGAGCATTAAATGCCATTTTTGCCTTAGTGTCATGCACATCCGTAAAAAAGCACACTGCTAGGTGTGTTATCCGATCAAGTACCTATGCGATGGGAATGCCACTTTGCATGTAAGTCAATTCCACCTAGTTGAAGGTGTGTGCAAGGTATTGTGCCCATCGGATATGCTTTGCATTGTCGTTCAAGCATAAAACACCGTTTTTGCCTTAATGCCATGCACAACCATATAAAAACACGGCTGTAGGTGTGTTATTCAAACAAGTACTTATCGGATGGGGGCTCCACTTTGCACGCAAGTCTTTTTCAACTATGTTGAGGTGCATGCAAAGTATTGTCACCATCTGATATGATTTTCCTGGTTGATCATGCCTTATACACCGTTTTTTCCCTAGTATGCACATCCGCATAAAAACACGCCCTTAGGTGTGTTATCTGACCAAGTACTTATAGGATGGGTGTGTCTCTTTGAGAACATTTCAATACCACCTAGGTTGAGGTGTATAAAAAGTATTGCGCCCATCAGATATCCTTTGCATGGTCGATCGAGCATTAAATACTATTTTTGCTCTAGTGTCATGCACATTCGTAAACAAAACACGCTGCTAGGTATGTTATCTGATCAAGCACTTATGGGATAAGTGTTCCACTTTGCATGTAAGTCAATTCCACCTAGTTGAAGGTGTGTGCAAAGTATTGTGCCCATCGAATATGCTTTGCATTGTCAATCAAGCATAAAACACCGTTTTTGCCTAAGTGTCATGCACAACCATGAAAAAACACGGTCCTAAGTGTGTTAATCAAACAAGTACTTATCGGATGGGGGCTTCAGTTTGCATGAAAGTCCTTTTCAGCTAGGTTGAGATGCATGCAAAGTATTGTCACCATTGGATATGCTCTGCATGGTCGATTATGCATTATACAACGTTTTTCCCATAGTGATATGCACAGCCGCAAAAAAACATGCCCTTAGGTATGTTATCTGACCAAGTACTTATCGGATGGGTGTGCCTCTTTGAGAACATTTCAATACCACCTAGCTTAAGGCATAGGAAAAGTATTGTGCCCATCGGATATGCTTTGCATGGTCGATCGAGCATTAAATACCATTTTTGCCTTAGTGTCATGCACATCTGTAAAAAAACACGCTGCTAGGTGTGTTATCCGATGAAGTACTTATGTGATGGGAATGCCACTTTTCATGTAAGTCAATTCCACCTAGTTGAAGGTGTGTGCAAAGTATTGTGCCCATCGGATATGCTTTGCATTGTCGATCAAGCATAAAACACCATTTTTGCCTTTGTGTCATGCACAACCATATAAAAACACGGCCGTAGGTGTGTTATTCAAATAAGTACTTATCGGATGGAGGATCCACTTTGCACGCAAGTCTTTTTCAACTACGTTGAGGTGCATGCAAAGTATTTTCACAATCGGATATGCTTTGCATGGTCGATCACGCATTATACACCATTTTTTCCCTAGTGATATGGAGATCCGCAAAAAAACACGCCATTAGGTGTGTTATCTGACCAAGTACTTATCGGATGGGTGTGCCTCATTGAGAACATTTCAATACCACCTAGGTTGAGGCATACAAAAAGTGTTGTGCCCATTGGATATCCTTTGCATGGTCGATCGAGCATTAAATACTATTTTTGCCCTAGTGTCATGCACATCCGTAAAAAAACACACTGCTAGGTATGTTATCTGATCGAGCACTTATGGGATGGGCGTGCCACTTCGCATATAAGTCAATTCTACCTAGTTGAAGGTGTGTGCAAAGTATTGTGCCCATCGGATATGCTTTGCATTGTCGATCAAGCATAAAACACCGTTTTTTCCTTAGTGTCATGCACAACCATGAAAAAACACGCTCCTATGTGTGTTATTCAAACAAGTACTTATCAGATGGCGGCTCCACTTTGCACGCAAGTCTGTTTCAACTACATTGAGGTGCGTGCAAAGTATTATCACCATCGGATATGCTTTGCATGGTCGATCACGTATTATACACCATTTTTTCCCAAGTGATATGCACATTCGTAAAAAAACACACCCTTAGGTGTGTTATCTGACCACTGTACTTATCGGATGGGTGTGCCTCTTTAAGAACATTTCAATACCACCTAGGTTGAGGCATACGAAAAGTGTTGTGCCCATCGGATATCCTTTGCATGGTTGATCGAGCATTAAATACTATTTTTGCTCTAGTGTCATTCACATCCGCAAAAAAACATGCCCTTAGGTGTGTTATCTGACCAAGTACTTATCGGATGGGTGTGCCTCTTTGAGAACATTTCAATAACACCTAGGTTGTAATGTAGGAAAAGTGTTGTGCCCATCAGATATCCTTTGCATGGTCGATCGAGCATTAAATACTATTTTTGCTCTAGAGTCATGCACATCCGTAAAAAAAATGCTGCTAGGTATATTATCTGATCAAGCACTTATGGGATGGCCGTGCCACTTTGCATGTAAGTCAATTCCACCTAGTTGAAGGTGTGTGCAAAGTATTGTGCCCATCGGATATGCTTTTCATTGTTGATCAAGCATAAAACACCGTTTTTGCCTTAGTGTCAAGCACATTTGTAAGAAAACACGGTCCTAGGTGTGGTATCGGTTCAAGTACTTATCTAACTGACACGCCACTTTTCATGCAACTCAATAACACCTAGGTTGATGTGGGTCCAAAGTATTTTGCCCATCGGACATGATATATCACGTATTAACTCCGTTTGTGCCTCAATGTCATGCACAACCATAAAAAAACACACTTTTAGGTGTGTTATCTGACCAACTGCTTATCAGATGGGTGTACCACTTTGCATGCAATGCAATACCACAATTGTTGAGACTCATGCAAAGTATTGTGCCCATTGGATATGCTTTGCATTGTTGAACAAGCATTAAACACTGTTTTGGTCTTAGTGTCATGCACAACCATCAAAAAACACGGTCCTAGATGTGTTATTCGACTAAGTACTTATGGGATGGGTACGCCACTTTGCATGTAAGTCAATAATACCTAGGTTGAGATGTGTGCAAAGTATTATGATGATCGCATATGCGTTGCATTGTCGATCAAGCATAAATCAACGTTTTTGCCTTAGTGTCATGGACAACAACCAATAAAAAACATGGTCCTAGGTGTGATATTCTAAAAAGTACTTGTTAGATGGGGGAGCCACTTTGCAAGAAATTCAATTTCAACTAGTTTGATGTGCGTGCACAGTATTGTGTCTATCGGTTATGCTTTGCATGGGGGATCACACATTATACACCAATTTCCCCCTAGTGTTATGCACATCCGTCAAAGAACACGCTCTTAATAGGTATATTATCATACCAAGTACTTATTGAATGGGCGTTCCACTTTGCATGGAATACCATACCATGGCTTTTGAGGCACGTGCAAAGTATTGTGCCCATTGGATATGCTTTACATGGTAGATTGAGTATTAAATACCGTTTTTGGCCTTGGTGTCATGTACAACCGTAAAAAAACACGATCATAGGTGTATTTTTCAAACAAGTACTTATCGGATGGGGATTTCACTTTGCATACAAGTCAATACTGCCTAGGTTGAGGAATGTGCAAAGTCTTGTGTCCATTGGATATGCTTTACATAGTCGATCTCACATTATACACCATTTTGTTCCTAGTGTTATGCACAATCATCATAAAATATGTTTGGAGGTGTGTTATCTGAACAAGTACTTATGGGATGGGTGCACCACTTTGTATGCAAGTCAATACGACCTAGTTTGAGGCATGTACAAAGTTTTGTGCCCATCAGAGAAATCTAGATGCGATAATATTAGAAAATTCTCGGTATGTGTATATGTGTGTGTGTGTGGCAAACAATTTTGATACAACAAAGTAAACACCTAGTGCACAAATTATGCACTTCATACCTTGAGTAAATAAGCTTGTTGATGAGGATAAATACACCCTTGAATAAAAGCACAGTTGTTGTATGACCACAATAGGATCGCTTTGACACCTGTGATTTTGCCCACATGTAAGTTTGCAAATAGTATAAAAAATCATATAATAATATATTAATAGTTTGCAAATGTGTATAGCAAGTGAGAAATGGGAAGTGGAAGTGGGAATGAGGAGGGAGGAGTGGAATGGGAGAGGGAAGTAATAGGGGGGTATGATAATAAGTATAAAAAAAAGTATAATAATATATTAATAGTTTTCAAATGGCAAGTGAGTAATGGGAAGTGGAAGTGAGAGTGGGGAGGGAAGAATGGAATGGGAGAGGGGAAGGTAATAGGGGAGTAGGATAATAAGGGAGTAAAATGAGTGAGGGGAGTTAATAGGGGATGAAAAAGAGGAGGGTGAGATGGGGAAATATGGGATTTTGGGAAATGGGAGGAGTATGGGACGTGGTGGAAATGTGGGATGGGAGTGGTGGCAATGGGGGAGGAAGAAGAAATGGATGGGGGGAGGGCTAATGGAAGATTGATATGAGGGATGGGGGTCCAATGGGAGAGGGGGAGTAATGGGAGCCAATGGGAGAGGGGATAAATGAAAAGCCGATAGGAGAGAGGGGAGGAATGGAAAGCCAATAGGAGAGGAGGAGGAAAACCTAATTTTTCTTATATATAGTCTTCCTTCTTCATTCATTCTCCCCTCATTTCATTCATTGAAGCAAGAAAGCAAGGACGATCAAGAAAGCAAGGAAGGAAGAGCAAGAAAGCAAGAAAGAGCAAACTTACAAACTTTTTCCAGGTACTTGCAAATTTTTTTGATTAATTCTTTATCTAGATTTTTTTTTAAAAATTTGCAAAGAGAGGAACTAGAGAGAGAAAGGTTCCTGCTAGGAGGGGAGGAGAAGGAGAGGATGGAGGGGCAAGAGGGGAGGGAGGGGGAGGGGAGGGAGAGGCGGGGGCAGGGTCGAGGGGGGGAGGGGGGTTCTAACGGGGTGAGGGAGGTAGGGAGGAGGGGGGGAGGGAAGGGCAGGGCCGCGGGGGGGGAGGGGGAGTGAGGGAAGGAGGGGGGGCAGGGGGGTCTTGGTAGGGAGGGGGGAGGGGAGGGAGGGGGTGGAGCCGAGTGGGGGAGGGAAGGGGGGGGGCAGGTCTAGTGGGGGAGGGAGGGAGGGGGGGAGGGAGGGAAGGGAGGGGGGGCTGGCGGCCACGGCCACCAGACTCCCTTGGAGGGGGGGAAGGGGGGGGGGCTGGTGGCTATGCCAGCCCTCCTCTAGGGGGGGAAGGGGGGTGGGGGGGAAAGGGGGGGGCGCTGGCAACCACGGTCGCCAGCCCCCCCTGGAGGGGGGGAAGGGGAGCGGGGGGGAAAGGGGGGGGGCTAGTGGCCGTGGCCGCCAGCCCCCCTTGGAGGGGGGGAAGGGGGGCGGGGGGGACGGGGGGGGTTGGCAGCCGCGGCTGCCAGACCCACCTGGAGGGGGGAAGGGAGGGGAAAGGGGGGGCAGGGGGGGAAAGGGGGGGGGCTGGTGGCCATGGCTGCTAGCCCCCCTAGAGGGGGGGAAGGGAGGGTTGGTGGCCGTGACTGCCAGACCCCCTAGAGGGGGGGAAGGGGGGGGGCTGGCGGCCCCCCCTGGAGGGGGGGAAGGGGGGCGAAGGGAGGGGGGGCTGGCAGCCAAAGCTCAAATACTGAGGTTCTCATTTCAAAATGATCCTAACTTCAAATGAGCTCTCCATTTTATCCCATGCAACTAAATTTGCAGAATGGGTCTCTGTCATAGCTTGTATGCTATGTTTGGGGTCATTTTGCTTTTCCATGGTGTCTTTAAAGCTCTTGTGCTCATGGGATTCTTCAATCAAATTTAGAGGTGGTTGCATTGTTGAAGTAGAAGGGAGTGCCTCCATACTGACTTCATCCTTTTCTTCTCCCTCTATTGCCTGTAAACAAATATGAGAGATTAGATTCATTATCTTTAAATTTAAATCTTATTTTAAAAATTATATTTAGTTGAGAAATAGAGAGTTCATACTGCTAAGTATTGTCGTAGTGGCCTTTTTTCATAACCCTGCGAGCCATAATTATCAAAGAAGGCATCATCATGTTTGTCTTCATCCACCAACCTCTCTCTGAATGGGTCATGTAAGTCCATCTTTTCATCGTCATCAACTGGGACATTATGATCTTCAAGGTAATCATCCATGTCATCAGTGTCCTTGTCGTCTATCTCTTTTTCATAGCCTGTGGTTAGATCTGCTTGAAGCTGAAAATAAGCAATGCTTATTTCAATAATATTTGTGGAGTGGCCTTTTCTGAGGAGATCCTCAAATAAATATCCCATCCTGCACAAGGTGACCTTCCAACCTGCCGGTAGCAAATTCTCCATCATGGTAAGCAAGAGACTCCCACTTTTTGCAGGACTTCCATAGCTGTTTTTTTTATAATGTATGGACCTGGGAATATCTTGCTCTTCTAGCATCAATCTCAGATTATTTGAATTCCCTCTTATGTTCTTTTGTAAGGAGTGATCAGGGTTGGGACTCTGCATACACAAAAAGAATGATTCAAGAGATTGAATCGCTATGCCACATTCTCTGTTGCCTCTCTTTGCTGCATAAACACCACTAGAGATCTTCAAATCTGATGAATATGCTCGCTCTAGAGTAACCTGCATGGCTTCTTTGTCTTTTTTATCAACAAAAATGACAATGTTGCAAATTGCCACTTTGCTAATGGTGGTATATACTATTCTATCAATGAAGTTATGGATATCATCGCTAGAAACTTCATTGATAAAGAATAGTTGTGGCTTATCCCATGCTGACTCATTCTTGAAGAAGTCATCTTCTGAGACTCCCCTAAAGTTCACAAGCTTTCCAAACTCTGCCGTAACCTCTACATTGAATTGAAAGCTTTGGTGCATATCTGTCGACATCCTTATCTCGCTTATTAATCTTTCCACATATGCAACCACCTGTTGTGGGATTTCTTTTCTCATATAAGAGGTTACTATTTCTGACCCATCTTCATCCTTTTTAATCCACTTGTTTGCCCATAGCTTTACCTTGGGTGTTGACAAAGAAGCTATGCTTCACCACATTATAGTCAATGTTACAATGAGTAAGTGGAATTTGTTTCTCTGACAGCAAATACTTAATGGCACTATGCACTACATCACGCCTCACCTGTACATTGATACATTCTTCCATGCAGTGGTCTTTGTCTTTTTTTCCAAAAAACCATTCTTTCTTTACAATTTTTTGTGCTGCCATGGATGCATACTTGTCAGGTAAGTACTTTATAGGCCTCCACATCCTTGCCGTCAACTCCTTATCCATTACCTTTGACTTTCCAGAGATAAACAAAGGAGCTTCATAGGTCAACTATCCACGCTCACAAGCAATGCACGTTTCAAGCATCTCATTGAACACTTCAACAGGACGAAATATGATGGAAGTGTAGTCGGCATATCTGTCCCTCACCACCTTGAGGCTTGTCATACTTTCTTCTCGCTCTTGAGTTCCCCTAGGCACAATTGCACTCAAAGAAGTATAGAAGTTCGTGAGTGTGTTGGCGTCTGCTTTTGTGACCTTTCGCTTCAAATCAGGATTTGGAGAACCAAATGTTGTCCATATAACCCTTGCCTTCTGTAAGAACTCTAATGTTGAGGATATCTTACGCTTTCCATGGACATAATGATTAAGTCTTTCGGACTCAATCAAATACTTGATCTCATGCTTGAATATACAGATTGTTGCAGGATAATAATGGAATGAACTTATCTTTGCAAATTGTTCTAAAGTGAGTCTTTTGACCTCCTTTGCTTCATTTGCGATCTGATTACAAGCATAAGCCCAATGTTGACCATCAATGGGCTAGAATCTGCAATGAAGGAGGAATTCCTTCTTTGCTTCCTTTAACATATTCTCACCTTGTGCCTCTTCGCCTTGTTCATGTGGAATATTTTTAAGAGTGTCTTTAAAGAATCAACTGAAGGTTTCCTCGAAATGTGTAGGCCCTATAAATGTTATTTGATCTAGAAAATTATTTTTGATTGGACAAAACATTATTGGGCGCAAGACCACATTGCTTGCCATAGGTTTCTTACCATCTCTCAAAGCCTCGTATATTTGCAGTGCATAGGATATATCAAGGCTTCGGCTATTAGTAAAGATAGCTACAGCTTCCACATCTTTGGCATTCACAAACCACGTCCTTTGACCCCAAATATATCCCACATCATCATCTATAACTACTTCATTATGACGCAGATTAAGATTTTTGATTGATGTGAGTTCATCCTGATCATCTTCAGCCTCGGGTTCTGAGTCTTCTTCATCTTTCTCTTCTTTTAACCGTTTTTCATCCACATTATCTCTCTCTACAGTGGGACGATGCCTTTTTTTACTGCTTGGAACCGTGGATCTTGCAGTACTAGCCTTTTGCATTTCACATCGTGGTTTGCTAGCAAGAGCTTCTATCATAACTGCAGTGGATCGACCTTGATCTTCTTCAATTTTTTTTAATTCTCGTGCACTCAAGGCGGGTGTTTCATCATCCTTAGTTACATCCACCATTTCTTGCTCTAGAAGTTTGCGCTCATGTTCTACATGCTTGTGACAGTGTGCCTATTCTTCTTGTCCCTGCATCGAAGTCTGAGCTTTTTGATCTCCTTCATGTGAAGATCCTTGAATATGACGAGCATATTGTGCATCTTGAAAGTACTCAAACATTATCTTTGCATGCATCCTTTTTGCCATCACACTAGGAAATTGCTCCCAAGTATATGAAAGAGAGTCTCCAATGCACTTTGCCGCTCTGGAAACTTTGATAGTTGAGGAGGAGGCATCACAAAGGTCTTTGAGTCTCTCCTTGACACAACAAAATGAAGACCGCCAACTTCAGGATCTGAACTCTTTGTAAAAATATCCATAAAAGTCTCTTTTTGCTCTATCATTAAGCCTACTACAAGGCTTGAAGTCATATCTTTTTTGAAGAAAGTAGCATCCCATGGATCTTCGACACCATTGAACTCCCTTTTTGACATAAGTAGAAAGAGTCTCTTTTCCTTTTAATGAAGAAACCAAGCTCTTCTGCCCATGTGATATCGAGTCCACCTATTAAAGCCATTGGGGCTATATTCCTTTCCTTTCAAATTCAAAGTGACATCAGAAACCCATTCTCTGATCTCAGAGTCATTTAGGATAGCCACCACATTAGTTGATTGCTCCATAATCCTACAAGAAAAGATAATGAAGAATTTAGATACATACAAGTAAAGTACAATATACAACGCTTGATACAATAAATGTGGGAAATAGCCCAAAAGGCTTTACAAGGCTTCATATGGCAATAAATGTGAGAAATAGCCTAGAAGGCTTTACAAGGCTTAAATATTTGTACAAATGTAAAAAAATTAGCCAATAAAGCTTTACAATAATATAAAATGTCATCTAGTGATAAAGCTTCAATCTTTGTGAAGACATGTAATCTGTCCATCCATTGATTTGCCCTCTGGTCATAAAGCTTCAATCTTTGTGATGACATGTATCTGTCCATCCATTGATATCTGTGCATTGATACC